>NW_026057577.1:1268358-1377647 GCF_023721935.1 Panthera uncia | reverse complement strand
GAATTATATATATTTATATAATATATACATTATATATATTATATATATTATATATATATAATATATAATAATAATAATAATAATAATATAATAATATATATATAATATATATATAATATATATATATAATATATATATTATACTTCCTTCATCCATTCATCTGTTGATAGACACTTATGTTGTTTCCATATCTTAGCTATTGTGAATAATACTGCAATGAGCTTAGGGGTGCATATATATTCAGGATAGTGATTTTGTTTCATTCAGATATATACCCAGAAGTCCAATTGCTGGATCAATGGTAAATTTAATTTTAATTTCTTGAGGCCCCTCCGCATACTGATTTTCACAGTGGTTGTACCAGTTTACACTCTCAGATGGAGTACTTTCATACAGTAAAGAGTGTCCTGAGGAGAGAAGTGCTGGCCACTTGGATACACACTTGAAAGGACAAAGTTAGAGAGACCTAGGTAGGGAGACTGGGGCACAGAGAGTGGGAAATCCATTTTTATTGTTTAAATCACCCAGTGGGTGGCATTTTGTTATGGCAGCCCTAGGAAACTAAGACAGTTACCTTCATAATTTGAACCCAAGATGCATCCCTGCTGCACACCTTCACACACCCACCACTCTGTCCAAACTGGTTCACTCATAGCACTCACATAGAACTTTTGTTTTTGACTTCTAGGCTTATTCTGTTATCTGGAAAACTTCCACATCTCCATCCTAACTCTTTTTTGTTTTTAATTATTATTTTTTTAATATTAAATTTATTGTCAAATTGGTTTCCATACAACACCCAGTGCTCATCCCACCAGGTGCCTCCTCAATGCCCATCACCCATCCTCTGCGCCCTCCCACCCCCCATCAACCCTCAGTTTATTCTCAGCTTTTAAGAGTCTCTTATGGTTTGGCTTTCCCCCCTAACTCTTTTTCAAGTCACATTTCACATCCCAACACCCTTATATGTTCTGCCCCTTACATGTTCATGTGGGGGTAGAAAGCACTTTTTGGTCATGCAAATGAGTGAGTGGGGAAAAATGCCTTGAAGTTGGTAGTGAGAAGTACTTAGGGTGACATTTTCTCTCTTTTAGTAATCTCCTTTCATGCTCCCATGGCAGCTGATCTAGAGTCTCAACTCCTACTGAGCAATGGTCTCAGGAAAGCATCCCAATGCTGGGCCTAGGCCCTAGCCCAGACCTACACTGTAACCTTGGCCTCCCCAGGTTTCCTGGTAGGATTGCTGTGAACATCACAAGATTATTCACAATGGCTTGCACATCAGGACCTGATCCTTACTCTGACTTGTCCACTTCTCAGATGAACAATGGTGGGCCTCAGGATGACACCTTCCTCATGGTGCCCCAAACTGTGGATTTTGATGAATTCCATCTCTACTTCTTGAACTAAACCAAAAAGCTGGGACACAGAGTTGGGATCCTCATTTTTCGTCTGGTGGTTTCTCCACATGTGATAACTGCTTCTTCACTTTCCCTCCAGGCCTAAGGGAGTGGGGATTTCAGAGGCCAAATGCCTATGAACTTACCTGAATCTCATTTACCTTCCAGGCTCCACGTTCAAAAACCACTGCATATCTGAGCTTCTGAACCATGAGCTCTATTCTAAGTGATGGAATGAGAACATTATATCAGCAGCTGTAGCTAAACTTTATTCAGACCTAGTCATGCTGGCACTGTTCTAGGTTCTCTAAGCCTAGGCACTCCAGTTCCAGAGTCCAGGTAAGATTTTATACTTCCCTTATGTCCAGGTTCTTATGAGGGGCATAATAAATATTGGTGGGTGCACCAAGGGCCAGAAATTGAGTGGGAGCTGCACAATTGGTTGTCTTTCTCCAGGGTGGGCTCCACCATGGCCAAAACCTGTGCTCAACCAAACTCTATCACCTCCAGACCCTTGTCTGCCTCCTCAAACTTTGACCCAAATCATTTTATATGTCCAGGAAGAATGGGATTTTTATGAGTTGAACATCTGGCATGTATATAAGTGGGGGCCATAAAGAGGGATTGAATGTGTTTATGGAGCCTTTATTTCCTCCTCCACCTTTGCATGACACAGGTATGACCTTGAAAGAAGTGCAAACACCATCTGGGGCAGAGGGCTTGGTCACTCGAAGAACCAGTTCTCTTGCGTGACAGGCTACCAGATATTGTTCAAGTGGCAGGTGGTCCCAGGCTGGGGTTGGACAACTTGACACCATCACATCTCTTTGGTCTCTGCATACCCACATGTTATCAAAGGTAGATAGCAATAAAATTCCTTGCCTGAAATGATAGTCACTGATTAAGAAACTTCCTTCTCTTTTGCCATAATTCTCTTCTCTCTACATTTCTCTTTAGACTGGTAAAATTGGCTATGACATCCTGTTTTAAAGACTCAGTTCTGAAGAAAATCCTTCCTCAACAACCTGGATGATCAGGCCATTTGAACATGCCCCATGCCAATGGAAGCACATGTTCGGTTATACACATTGCCCTTCCTCTTCAAATATTTTTGTTCCTAGTCTGCACCTTAAATTTTTTAAATATAATTTATTGTCAAATTCGTTTCCATACAACACCCAGTGCTCATCCCAACAAGTGCCCTTCTCCCTCTCCATCACCCACTTTCCCCTCTCCCCACCCCCATCTACCCTTAGTTTGTTCACAGTCCTTAAGAATCTCTTATGGTTTGCTTCCCTCCCTCTATGTAACTTTTTCCCCCCCTTCCCCTCCTCCATGGTCTTCAGTTACATTTCTCAAGATCCACATATGAGCAAAAACATATGGTATCTGTGTTTCTCTGTATGACTTATTTCACTTAGTGTAATACCTTCTACTTCCATCCACGTTGCTACAAATGGCCAGATTTCATTCTTTCTCATTGCCAAGTAGTATTCCATTGTGTATATAAACCACAACTTCTTTGTCAGTTGATGGACATTTAGGCTCTTCCCATAATTTGGCTATTGTTGAAAGTGCTGCTATAAACATTGGGGTACAAGTGCCCCTATGCATCAGCACTCCTGCATCCCTTGGGGAAAATCCTACCAGTGCTATTGCTGGGTCATAGGGTAGATCTATTTTTAATTTTTTGAGGAACCCCCACACTGTTTTCCAGAGTGGCTGCACCAGTTTGCATTCCCACCAACAGTGCAAGAGGGTTCCCATTCTTCCACATTCTCTCCAGCATCTATAGTCTCCTGATTTGTTCATTTTAGCCACTCTGACTGGTGTGAGGTGATATCTCAGTGTAGTTTTGATTTGTATTTCCCTGATGAGGAGTGACGTTGAGTATCTTTTCATGTTCCTGCTGGCCATCTGGATGTCTCCTTTGGAGAAGTGTCTATCCATGTTTTCTGCCCATTTCTTCACTGGATTATTTGTTGTTTGGATGTGGAGATTGGTGAGTCGTTTAGAGATTTTGGATACTAGCCCTTTGTCTGATATGTCATTCGTAAATATGTTTTCCCATTCTGTTGGTTGCCTTTTAGTTTTATTGTTTCCTTTGCAGTGCAGAAGCTTTTTATCTTCATGAGGTCCCAATAGTTCATTTTTGCTTTTAATTCCCTTGCCTTTGGAGATGTATCAAGTAAGAAATTGCTGTGGCTGAGGTCAGAGAGGTTTTTTTCCTGCTTTCTCCTCTAGGGTTTTGATGGTTTCCTGTCTCACATTCAGGTCCTTTATCCATTTTGAGTTTATTTTTGTGAAGGGTGTAAGAAAGTGGTCTAGTTTCATTCTTCTGCATGTTGCTGTCCAGTTCTCCCAGCACCATTTGTTAAAGAGACTGTCTTTTTTCCATTGGATATTCTTTCCTGCTTTGTCAAAGATTAGTTGGCCATACTTTTGTGGGTCCAATTCTGGAGTCTCTATTCTATTCCATTGGTCTATGTGTCTGTTTTTGTGCCAATACCATGCTGTCTTGATGATTACAGCTTTGTAGTAGAGGCTAAAGTCTGGGATTGTGTTGCCTCCCACTTTGGTCTTCTTCAATATTACTTTGGCTATTTGGGGTCTTTTGTTGTTCCATACAAATTTTAGGATTGTTTATTCTAGCTTTGAGAAGAATGCTGGTGCACTGAATGTGTAAATTGCTTTGGGTAGTATTGACATTTTAGCAATATTTATTCTTCCATTCAATAAGCATGGAGTGTTTCCCCCCCACCTTTTCTTTGTATCCTCTATTTCCTTCATAAACTTTCTATAGTTTTCAGCATACAGATCTTTTACATCTTTGGTTAAGTTCATTCCTAGGTATTTTATGGTTCTTGGTGTAATTGTGAATGGGATCACAATTTTATTTCTTTGTTTCTTTATTTCTTTTATTTTCTTTTATTTTCTTTCTTTATTTATTTCTTTTATTTTCTTTTATTTCTTTCTTTATTTATAATCTTTATTTCTCATTCTGTTGCTTCATTATTGTTGTATAAAAATGCAACTGATTTCTGTACATTAATTTTGTATCCTCCGACTTTGCTGAATTCATGTATCAGTTCTAGCAGGCTTTTGGTGGAGTCTCTTGGGTTTTCCATGTAGAGTATTATGTCGTCTGTGAAAAGTGAAAGTTTGATTTCATCTTTGCCAATTTTGATGCCTTTTATTTCATTTAGTTGTCTGATTGCTGACACTATTACTTCCAACCCTATGTTAAACAACGTGGTGAGAATGGACATCCCTGTCGTGTTCCTGATCTCAGGGGAAAAGCTTTCAGTTTTTCCCCATTGAGGATGATGTTAGCTGTGGGTTTTTCATAAATGGCTTCTATGATGTTTAGGTATGAGGTTTTAGAAGGTAAAAACACTTTCTTCTATTTCCATTCGAGTCAGGTGCTATTGCATGGAAGCTTCATGGTGTATAGCCAGCAGTGTGGACAGCAAGTTGAAGATGATAGCCATGTATTGTTTTGAGTATCATCCAGGAGAAGTCATATACTTATATAACAAGTGACCCCAAGGTGCCAGAAGCTACAATGTTAAATATTTATTTCTTGCTCATATTATCTGAGTCAGCAGTGTATATTTTCCAATTCATATTAACCTGGGACACAGGATGATGGAGAAGATGCTATCTGAACAATTGCTGGTTGTCATGGTGGAGGGAAAAGAGAGCATAGAGATTAGCACCACTGAATTGTATAATTAAAAATGGTAAAGGTAATAAATTTTTACATTACATGTATTGTATCACAATAAAAAAATGGAGACAGAAAGAGAGAGGGAGAGAGAGGATAATCACATACTAACCACACACTAGCTTCTGGTGAAAAGTAGAACACATATTTCTGCTCACATTTCATAATTCAAAGAAAGTCATATGACCAAGCCTACTGTCAGTGAGACAGGGAAGTATAATCTACCCCAATGGAGTGTCAGTAAATCTCTGGAAATATTAATACCTTTTCCAAGACCTTGCTTTGATTTAGGAGTAAGTTCTTGGCTATTCCTCTAAGAACTGGGAGATGGGGCAGCAGCAGGTAGAGTTAGTTCTCTGTTGTTCTCCTGATGTTGAGGGAAGTTGGTGGAGGGAGCAATAGTCATTAGAGGGACTTAGGAGACACAGATAAGCCCTCATTCAACTTTAGCCAAGTTGCATTTTCTCTGAGCTTCAGGTTCCTCATCTGAAAAAAAAAAAAAAAAGGAGATTGGATCAGACAAGTGCTGATGTCGGTGTCAGCTGGAGCTGATTACCTATGTGGAGATCTCAGATCCATCAGGGAAATGACTAGTGGTGTATTCATAGATTTCAGAGAACAAAGTGAAATACTCATGGTAACTTTTCTCCATGCCCTCACCAGCACATGACTCCAGAAGTTTTACCTGTTTCTAGTTATATCTTGGCTTACTTTCCCCCTGATTGGTGTTTCCTCTTCTTTATTCTCTGCTTCCTCAAAGCCTGTTAATGATGCTTTAGAGGAATTCTACTTTCCCATTGCAGGGAGTGTGTCTCATAGTTTTCTGGTTCACACATTCATGTTTCGTCTTCCCAATCATCTATAACCTTTTTCAATGTTACATCTATGTCTCCCACTTCTTTTTTTGAGCCCCCTACTGCTCTGCTTCTTCCATACTCCCTACAGTACATTTCACAGAGCTGGACCCAAATGCAGTTTCTAGATCACCAACTACAATTTATATATGCTTACCTCATTCTGTTCTCATACCATTACCACAAGAAAGATACTATTTCTCTCATAATACCATCTGCCTTGAAGCTCTTCTGTCAATCCAGTGAAATGTGAAACATTTTGTACCATGTCTGGCACAAAGTAAATGATCAACAAGTCACAGGTGGGACTATTATTATTACTATTAATGATAAAGAAACTGAGGTTTGGAAGCGCCAAGTAATGTCACATATTGCACAGTTAGCAAGTCAAGATGGAGTTTAAATTCAGGTTCTTCTGATTCCCAAAGCCCGGTATTGTAGTCTGTGGAGCCACTATTTAATATCTCTGTTTCTGGCCCTCCTGGGTATATGTTGGATTGCCCTTCCCCACTCTGACCATGATGATTGCCTTCGTCAAAAGTGACATTTGTTGCATGAAGGTAAAAGCTTTAGAAACCAAAGGTTCTCATACCCACTTCTTATGACAGCTGTGCAATTTTTTTAATTAAAATACTGAGTTTATTTCACATGTATATTTTTGTCTCCCCACCATTTCCATTTGTCTGACCACCACTACTACTATGTCCTATCATAGCATTCCATACATACTTAAAACCAAGCAAAGGGTGGAGCTCCATCTTTAAAAACTAAACATATTTTGGACAACACATTCTTGGCAATGGAACCTGGACAACATTTATCAGACACGGTAGGGAAAGTTCTCATTCTGCATTATAAAAAGGACAGCCAGATATCAACTGTTACAGAAACGAAATAAGACGGAAAATTTTAACAAACTGTTTAAACTATTTTCTTAAAGAGACTTCCTCCACTGCCTGAGATCTTGAATAGCCTCTTGGTCAGTCATTCGGAAGCAATTCTTCACATAATTGATGAACTTGGCTTCCACTTTGGGAAGAGAACCACCTTTTTCTATACTTGCTTGCATTTTTGCTTTAGTGTCTTCTACAGAGCTAGGTCCTTTCAGTGTTTTGGGAGTCTTTTCCTGTTTTTTGAAAGATTCTTGATCTTTTGATCTTGGTGTTGATGGTTTTGAGTCTTTTCCATTCTGGTTAGATTTTTGTGCATTTTTGGCTAGAGTATCTCATATAGATTTCTTTACTGGAGACTTTTCTTCAGCTTCCTCATAATAAAAATCATCATTGTCACTATCTTCATCATCATCGTGGTCATCCTCATCTCCATCATCATCTTCATCAGCAGCAAGTTTTACTTTTTTTCTGTGGAATCTTGCTACCACTTCCACGGGCAGAATGCTTTCCAGATATACTAAGGAGTTTCACATCCTCTTCCTCTTCATCTCCTGACTCTGCACCCATCTTCCTCCACAGCTACTAAGTGCTGTCCACTAATGTACACAGGCCCTGAACCGCATTTCAACTGTAAAATCACAGGTGGTGTTATTTCAAAGCCCCTAAGGAAAACCATTGGCTGTACATTTTCAAAGTTGCCATGTGACTTTAATTGGACTGCCTTCATAATTCATTGCCTCTGCTTCAACAATGTGCAATTCATCCTTTGCACCAGCCCCTAAACTGACCGTTCTTAAAGATAACTGGTACTTGTTTTCATCATTAGCCACTTTAAAGTGATAATCTTTGTCAGCCTTTAGTTCACAACCGAAAAGATAGTTCTGGGGCCTCAGGGGGCTCATGTTCATGTCCATCAAATCTTCCACGAGGTGGTGGCATGCACTTAGGTGGGAGATAAGGCGGACAGAGAGAAACGACTACTGTTCCACAGAACAGCCGCGCAGGACGGAATCGCACCAGGGACGGGGCTGTGTAATGTTTTTTGTTTTGTTTTGTTTTGTTTTTAGTTTTCTTTTATTTTTTGAGAGGCGGAGAAAGACAGAGTGTGTGTGGAGGAGGGGCAGAGAGATTGAGAGAGGGAGACACAGAATCAGAAGCAGGCTCCAGGCTCTGAGCTGTCAGCACAGAGCCCCATGCAGGCCGAACTTACGAACCCATGAGATCATGACCTGAGCCACAGTCCAATGCTCAACGACTGAGCCATCCAGGCGCCCCCCTTTTTCTTTTTTTCTTCTCTTTTCTTTATTTCTTTTTTCTTTTTTTTTATTAGACGGCTGTGTAATATTAAGATGAAACCTCTGTCAGACTGGATTGCTGCATTGTAAAGATGAGCAGAGTACTTCTATCAATGCATTCCAGACATGAAACATGAGGGAGAAATTAACATTTGTAGTGTTAGGCTACTGAGAGTTAGGGGTTGTTTGTTACTGTAGCATAACTTAATTCAAGTGACTGATATACTCAGGAAAAAAAATGCTTATGTAATTATTCACATTCCTTTTGAGGATCTTTGATATTGATGCTCTTCTTACCCACCAATCAGGGCTGATAGCTGCTTTCTTGTTATTTCAAACAGTGTTTATCTTTTCATTAACAAAGCTCTTAGTGGTAAGTCAGTGATTCTAAATAGGAAGGTACTATCTCCTAAGGAGTGTTTTGAAGAGTTATAGAGGTGTTTTGAATTGTTACAATTATTATTTGTGGTGGTGGTAATACATGACATTTATTTTTATTTATTTAAAAAAATTTTTTAATGTATATTTATTTCTGAGACAGAGCATGAGTGGGGGGTGGGGGCAGAGAGAGAGGGAGACACAGAATCAGAAGCAGGCTCCAGGCTCTGAGCTGTCTGCACAGAGCCTGACATGGGGCTCGAACTCACAAACTGTGAAATCATGACCTGAGCCGAAGTTGGTCACTCAACTGACTGAGCTACACAGGCGCCCCTATAATACATGACATTTAATGGGCAATAGGGATGCTGGACATATTGCACATTTGGGGACAGTCTAATAAAGTTTTGACCCAGATTTCTTGTGACTCTAGAATATCCAGGAGGACAATCATGTTAGTCAGAAATTTATAGTTACTGTTACCTAGTATATAACTCACTTTTATATATAAATACAAAGCATTTGGGGACATAGTTTTTGTACTGCATTTTCCAAGCATGCTATTATCATGTAAAGAGGCCTAAACTTTTTGCTTAGAACTTTACTGAGAGCAATTCACTTTGGAAAATTCCATCATCCATAGCAATAGCATTCATGGTAATTTGAGAGTCCAAAACACCACACACACATGCCCCAGTCAGACTGTTGCTCTGGAATTCCTTATCACTCTATTTATATTTACAACTATGAATATTTTTCTCTTATATTAAAATGTCAAAATATAATATCTGTCCCAAATCCATTCTCTTAAATCCAGTCATCTGACATCTTTGTTATATCTTCTACTCTAGTTGTGCTCAAACATTTCCACATTGAAACACTCTTACTATAAATGACCTTTCTATTGGTGGTCCATTATATAAAATTTCATGGCATTGATCTATTGAAAAAGTTTGTAGGTGGGTAAATTTATTCATAATTTGCATTTCCATATAGTAATGGAGTATTGCACAGTATGTGTTAGTAGCAGGCTTTGGGCCTGAGTGAGTTATGAATTATTAGGCTAGGCTCTTGTTTTTCCACAGGCTACTAGACACAGAGGAAAGTAAGATGCTACTTTTGGGCAGATGCTAATATTCTTCTATTTTCAGACAAGGAAACAAAAGTTCAGAAAAGATATTAAATGTCAGCACTGGGGAACACAATGAGTGCTCCTCACTCAGCCTCCTCCCTATGCTGCTGTCCATGAAGCATGGACATTGTAGTTCTGAGAGTCAAATGAGAAAGCATTAGAAACAGGCACATTGGCAGATTCAAGTAACATGAGCACTGATGTTTGTGCATTTATCATTTCAGGAAGCTTTTCCATCCACTCAACAATGGCAGTCCTTTCCTATCATCACCATCCAGGATGTTTGCTACACTGTTCCTTCTGCTTCCATATCTCTGGCTCTCTATAGTTGACAAGCACTTTGGTAGACATGTGGTGTCTCTTTGCTCTGAACAAGCCATCTACAAAGGGAAAGGTTCTCCATGCACAGTGCTGCTGGGTGCTGCTGCCTGGAAGGGAGAAGGAGTGTGTCTCAGGCATGGTCAGGGAGTGAGGCCAAGAATGGGGACTCTCTGTCTTTCAAGGCTTGGGCTGACCGATGCGTCTATGATGTGTCCACCTCACAGAGTACTTCTATGTGCTGGCCTGGATCAGTCTCTTCTGGAGGCAAGAAAGGCAAGCCCTATCATCCTGGAAACCCCCAAGCTGGAAGTCCACAGTGACAGATAAAACCTCACATTGAATATGTACAATACATTGGAACCAGGAACTCAGTGGCTCCAATTCAGGTTGTGTGAATTTAGATCTCAAACTGCTCTCAAATTGTTCCCAGAAACAGTTTTGGTGGAAGAGATAGGGTGAAAAGCTTCCCTGGTATGGGATCCCATGTAAGTGCAGCCAGGGCAGAGGACCTTATTTGGGTGCTGGCTATGGGAAACTCAAGCTGGAGCCTCCAGAGAGAGGCTGTTTGATTCCACAAGGACATCTCTTATGGCTTAGCCTTCTTTCATTGATGGGTGCATGAAATCATCTCACCTGGTTAGCAGATATTCACTGTGGACACTGCTTTCCTCACCCTAACTTACCTGGCAGGTTACATGGGTACCCACTCTTCTGTGATGGTGACTCAAGGGGAGTAACTAACTAGCATTGGGGTTGTTGCTGCTCAACTAAGTCTGGGCTCATGCCAGAAATGTGGGGCCAAGAGGGAGGCAGAAAGAATGCATGAACCTGTCACAGAATGAGTATGGAAGCCTAGAAGAGAAGGACAGATATTCACTGGCCCTCTTTGACTCTGGAAAGGAACCTCTTTGATCTTTTTCTCTCATAAAGAGATCAACATCAACAGAAATTAAAACCGTGGACCTAGCTAGTGACCTAGCTTAGGGCTGTGTATGCCCCAATTAAGATGCAGGAAGGATTAGTAGGAGAGGGAACAATTTAAGGTGAGTTCCTGGTTTCTGGCATGGTTGACTGGCTGAATTTTGGTACCATTACCAATAATGGGAGGGGGAATAGGAGTATAAGAAGGTTTGAGAAATAAAGTAGGGGAGGGGTTAAGTTTAGCTGGAATGGTATTGAGTTTCACTTCCCCATCAATATCCCCTGGTGGAGACAGAGATACAGAAATGGCACTCAGGAGAGAGAGGTTTGGGATGGAGACAACCTTGAATCCTCTTCAGTGGGGGGTTCTTTATCTTTGGTTCTTCAGTTATTATTTATTAAAGCTTGCTTTGGAAAACCTCACAGCTTATTAGAAATCTGATCAAAACACCATGTTTGAGAGGGGCTGCCCTAGGAGAAGTCTGATTTTCTGGGCTGGATGTGTATGTTTGCATAATATTAATTTTTTTCTAGGTTATACATGTTAAAATTCAGCTGAGAGCAACCCTATCCCCATCCTCCTTGCCTCTGGCCATGCCTCCCACTGTGGAAGAAGCATTTCAACCAGGGTTCCATACATAACCTTGTTGCAGGCTTGTTGCCAAGAATTCTCTGGAATTCCTTTCATTTGCTGGGGTCCTGATTTTCACACAGCAACTCCATTATAAATGTACAGGGAAATGCTACTGATGGTTAGCCTGCTTCTCTGCCTGCTCTTAGCCTTCACTGTAAGCAGATCACACCCATATGAAAATGGGAAGAGAAGGAGGAGTTGAGGGGAACCTGATGTGCTTTCTAAGATCTCCGGAATGGCCTGATACCTTCACCAAAGGTGGACAATGTGTGTGTCAGGATCACTGTAGTATATTCCGGGGACCCAAGCCAGGTCTGCCCAAAGTGTGCAGGAGTGGGACCTGTGGTAGAGGAAGAGTGCAGCTGTGGTCTGTGGGGTTGTTTGGAGTCAGAAATATTAATGTTGAATCTTAGCTCACCCCCCCATAGGTATGGGTTCTGGAGGCTCCTCTTCTTTAGAGGGGTTGGCTTCACAACTTTGTGGATCTGAGGAAATCTGTGTATTTTTCATAATGTTTCCAGTAGTATTCTGGACTATGTGTGGAAGAAGGACATGATATTTCGGGTTTTCTATAATGAGATGTAGCCACAGCTGAAGACATCAGCTTCAGTAAAGACAGAGAAGGAATTAATCTGGATTTCCCTTCGTCCAACTTCTAATATCCCACTGGAGCCTTCTACTGGCCAAACCTAGTTGGAAACCAGTGGGAAAAAGATCCTGGGAAATGTGGTTTTTAGGAAAAAGAGCTTGTTTCAGAACAGGAGAAGACCACAAAATGGATCTATGAAGAAACAGGCTGTAGATGATGAGCTTAAAGATATGGTGGTTTGGGGTGATGAATCTCCAAAACGATCTGTTAGAATTAGAACTAGTACCTGGGTAAAGATGACCCCATCCACACAGGGGATGAAGAGGTCTCTTCCTGAGGATAGACCATTGCCCCTTAGGGATGACAATTTGGAAGGTTGAAGCCAGGGGTTTTAGTCAACATAACACCAGAAGGTGTTGAGAGTTTTAGGAGAACTAAAAGGAACTGGACTTCTACATATTGTATGATGATTTGTTTTCATGTCTATGAATCTTTTGTTAAACTGTCAGGCCCTTAAGATGAGAGCCTATGCAGCCTTATCCTTGGGGCTCTCTAAGTGAGTGCTAAATGAAGAGTAAAATTTTAGAACCTGTCCACGTGCCTTCCCCCAACCCATAGCAGGAATTGGAAGCGGCATGGCTCTCTACAGTCCACAAGACAACTTGATGAACATATGGTGTCTCTGTTAGGATAATTGGGACAATGACCTCATTTTATATAGAGTCTGAAGTCCAGAGAGAATGAGACCAAGCCACATAGTGAGTCAGAGTCTGAGTGTAGAGAGAAATGCCCTTCTAACATTTTCCTGAGTGCTCATAAATTACTGGAGGGTGATCTAGTCAGGCCTTGAGTCCAGGGTTAACAACATGGTGGAGAATATCCAGGGGTTCCTCATACCAGACCTCAGTGTGGGAGATGGAGGACAGATGAAGGGGTGGAGGTGGGCAGGAGGCACCCCTCACTTCCACTCATTAAAGAAATACAGGTATAGAGAGATGAAGAGGCATTTTTAGTCTGGGATCACTGCAGCTAGGACCAGAAGTCAGCCTGGCTGGGGCCTTTGCTGCCCTCCACCCAGTGCTGCCCATATCTCTCTACCATATTCTCCACCCTCATGTCACTGCTAGGTCTTTTCACCTTGGTTGCTGTTCTTTGGAAGAACTCATGTTTGAGAAATTTACATGTGGTGATTAGAGTGAGGGGTGCAGAGGATGGGCAGCACCCAGGACCCGTGAATCTCTCCCTACTTGTTCTGCCTAGAGAAATAATAAAACAGTGCTCCACCTCCCTGTCTCATCCCAGGGAGGGATGATCCACATTCTGGGGCTCTCTCCTCTGCCATTGGCCATTGCCTGGCATGGGACTAGGCACAGATAAGCCTCCCTTTCCCTCAGAACTCTGGAAGTTCTCTTCTTCCTAGATTCTTTCTCTTCCCCAGAAGGAAAAAGTAAAGTTGCATATCATACTTCATACCCCCTAGAGTTCATCATTGGAGAGAATTCTGTAATGTCTGGGGCCCAACACATGCTATTTAATGCCCATGTCACTAATCTTATGTATCAGATAATTAGTTTCTTTAACATAGGAAACAATCAACACCTCTAAATATCTGCACATAGGTTTACCAAATTATACTTCCCCAACTGTATAAACACCAACTATAAAATTAACAAAACACCTCTAGGGATTGAATTAGAATCAAAGCCTGATGTATCAGCTTCTCATGAAACATTTAATCCCTTTAGTGCACTGAGAAGTCACCCACAGCTTTACACAAAGCTTGACAGCATGGAGACATAAGCATCACTTCTAACTGCTGTAATGCAAGGGATTGACAATTGTTTACTTTTTCTTAGAGCTTGCCTCCCTCAGGTCTCAGGAGCCTCACTATTTTTACTCTTCCCCATGGTGCTATAATGTTACTAGAACTTTTAAAGCAGAAACGGCCTCCTGCTAGTTATGGTCTTGTGGTCCTTTTCTTTAGATAATTTCCACTAGACACATCAGTAAGACTTTAAAATACACACTGTTCTCATAGTTTATTTGTTTACGGCACAATGTTCTTCCCCCATTGTGTTCTCTTGGCATTGCCCTTGGTCAGTCCTGTGTATCCAAGGGCCTGATCAATATGGTATAAAGACCTGACCTGTTAGCAGAATTAAACACCCTAGAACCTTCCTCAGTATTTTGTTACAGTTAGTGAGGGCCTTGAATTTGATTCCCAAGATGTAGGAATTTCAAAATTAAGAAAAGCTGGACATTACTCAAAATGGTAAAGACAGATTTCAATCAGTAATATTCTATTGCAATAGGGAAAAGAGTCCAGTGTTAACTGAACTCAACTTTGATTTGAACAGAGATGACTGGGCATTTTAAAGAAAGAATGAAGGAATAGTGAGGGGAAATGAGGGGCTTGAACAGAGTCAGGGAAGTGAAAAATTACAAAAATAAGGAAAAGGTCATGGGTCCATGTTAAGCCCATCTGGGTTTACTAATTTAGGCTTATGGAAGTTAGGATTCTCCCACAGAGGCTGGGAGACAAGGGCCCTTATTCAAGTGTGGATTGGAATAATCATTTCTTTTGGCAGCTTTAAAGTTTCTCAGGCAGGCAATTTTAAGGGGGATAGGTTAATCCTAGGGATTACAGACCTGAACTTTTAGAGATCATGTTGGTATTTTGTTCAAGTCTTTATAGGCCAGGGCTGAGATCTAGCCAAGAAGAGGGCTCAGAGTAGCCTGACTAGAGTTTGGTCAGGGAGTGAATTTTTATGGGATGGCTCTCTTTGGCCCCCACCCTTTCCCATTGTGTTGAAGGACCTGTCATCCTGGGAAGAAAGTGAGAGCATTTCAGCAGCCTTCTTCTCCCCCTGGCAATAATTCTCCATCTCTGGCCCTAGTTGGCAGAAGGAAATCTTGCCATCAATGTATCCCCTTTTATGTTCTCACAAGAGCAACTTATTTTTTATTGATGCAGATTCTCCATTCCAGAGCAGATTCCTTGTGGGCAAGCACGAAGCTGTAGCAGTTACTAAGGTGTCCTGGTGAGGAGTGAATCGGGAAAGTGGGAGAGTGCTGTGATGTGAGGATGCAGACAGCCTGGTGCCATTATGTCTGATGGGCTTTTGCTGTGCTAGCTGCTTGCTTTGGGAGCTTGCTGATATGGGCTGTAGGCACTCCTTAATTTGGGTGTTGCCTGGCTGGGCAGGCTCTCATGGTCTGAAAGACTTAGTCCAGGTTATAGTGTAGTTTAGGTTTCTTAATTGCTGGGTTTGACTTGTTACTGGGTCATGAATCAATATAGTGCATCTTGACTATCTTTGAAAAATAGTAATTATTATTATTATACAAACATGTACACACCCTTTACTGTTGAGCTCAATCTAAGTGTTCTATATGTATTTCCTCATTTAATCTCCACATCTACCCTATGAGTAGGTGCTGTTATTATTCCCAGTTATTAGTCTCTTTCTAGAAGAGAAGAAACTGCAGTACAAAGCCCATAAGTCACAAAGCTAATATCTGGCAGAACTGGAATATTTATTTTAATTGAAATACATTAACATATAGCCCTGTGTAAATTTAAGGTGTACAATATGTTAATTTAATACATTTATATGTTGTAATATGATTGCCATTGTAGTGATAATTAGCGTTCCAACACATTACATAATTATCCTTTCCTTTTAGTAGTTAGAATAATTGAGACCAGTCTCTTAGCAAGTTTGATGATCATAATACAATATTGCTGTCTACATTTACTTTATTGTGGATTATAACTCTAGAATTTATTTACTACTTGTTGTAGGTTTGTACCCGTAAGCAATATCTATTCTGTAATAGGTAGTATCAATTACCTCCCCTGGTAACCACCATTTTATTCTCTATTTTTACAAGTTTGGCTTTTTAAAATTGCACATATAAATGATATCATACAGTACTTGTCTTTCTCTTTCTGACTTATTTCATATAGCATAACACTCTCCAGGTCTATCTATGTTTTGTAAATGGTAGGATACCTATCCTTCCTTCTCACAGCTAAGTAATATTTCAAATACTATTTGAACATACACACACACACACACACACACACAACTCCTTTATCCATTAATTTGTTTTTGGACACTTAGGTTATTTCCATATCTTGGCTATTGTGAATAATGCTACAATAAACATGGTAATACATATATTTCTTCAATATCCCATTTTTATTTCCTTTGGATATATACTCAGAATTGCTGGATTATATGGTAGGTGAATTTTTAATTTTTCAAAGAAAGTCTGTATTGCTTTTCATAGTGGTTGAATGAATTTACATTTCCACCAACATTGCATGAGTTCTCTTTTCTTCATATCTTTGCCAGCACTTGCTATTTCTTGTCTTCTTGATGATAGCCATTCTAACAAATGTTAGTTGACATTTCATTGTGGTTTTGATTTGCATTTCCATGATGGATGGTGATGTTGTGCATCTTTTGATGTACCTGTTGGCCATTTGGATGTCTTCTTTCAGAAAATATCTATTTAGGTTTGTTTTTTTGCATATTTTAAAATTAGATTTTTTTTCTAATTTTGAGTTATATGAGTTCTTTATATATTTTGGTTATTAGCTCCTCATCTGATATATGGTTTGCAAAATTTTTTTTTCCATTCTGTAATTTTTTTTTCATGTTTGTTGTTTATTTATTTATTTTTTGCTTTGCAAAAGCTTCTAAGTTTGACATACTCCTACTTGTTGATTTTAGTGTCATATACAAAAGATCATTGCCAAGACCAACATCAAGGAGGTTCTTCTCTATATTTTCTTCTAGGAGTTTTATAGTCTCAGGTATTATTTTTAAATCTTTGAACGATTTCAAGTTGATTTTTGTGAGTAGCATAAGATAGGGGTCCAGTTTTATTGCTCTGCATGTGTTTGTCCATTTTTCCTAATATCATTTGTTGAAGAGATGGTCTTTTTCCCATTGGGAGTTTTTGGCTCTCTTGTTGAATATTAGTTGACCATATAAGCCGGGGTTTAGTTCTGGGCTCTCTACTCTGTTCCATTGGTCTATGTGTCTGTTTTGTGCCATTACCATACTATTTTTATTACTTTAGCTTTGTAGTATTAAAAAGTGTGATAATTTCTGATAACTTCAGCTTTGTTCTTTTTTCCTCAGTATTGCATTGCCGATTCCAGGTCTTCTGAGGTTCATGAAAATTTAAAATTTATTTTTTCTATTTCTGTGATAAATGCTATTGATATTTTGATGGGAATTGCATTGAATCTATAGATGGTATTGGGTGGTATGGACATTTTAACAATATTAATTCTTCCGATCAATGAGCACAGGGTGGTTTCCATTTGTCTATGTCATCTTCAATTTCTTTCAGCAAAGTATTACAGTTTTTATTGTACAGATCCTTCACTGCCTTTGTTAAATTTATTCTTAAGTATTTTATTGTTTTTGATGCCGTTATAAATGGCAGTTTTAAATTTTTTTCATACGTTTATCCTTAGTGTATACAATAGTAATTAATTTTTGTATGTTGATTTTGTATCCCACAACTTGAGATCTGAGTGTTGAACCCGGCTGGGCTGGGCCTAGATTTTGTGATCTTAATTGTTATGCTTTCTGTCCTTCAGTATAGGAAAACAATAACAAAAATAACAGCACAAATGGAAGAGGAAATAGAATAGAGAATACCAGATTGCATGTTGTAAGGTTTAAGTATTATCTTGTAAAAGTTATTTTAATTGTGCATGTGTATGTATTGGATCACAATGTGAAATCTATTTCTTAAAATTGGTCATGGTCAAGAATTTCGAAAGATCCTCATCGGACCAGAAGATAGTCTCTCTGATGTGAATTTACAAATAACTGGTTCAGCCTGTTGCAGACTGAATTTATGGTTTAACTCTCAGGTGGCAATTTTGAAAATTAATAAAAGGAAACATCACTATAATGGTTAGGAGGCCAGAAGGGAGAGTTTTCATGCCATACCACTTGATGTCAATCACAGAAAAAATTGTTACTTATATACCCCCCAATAGAATAATTTTCAATAGTAACGCATAATCAATAACAGGCCCCAAACAGGAAAGGATGCATATTGCATTTCCTACAGGAAATCAACTCCCCCAGCAACCCACCCAGTGAGAAACCATCATCACAATGAACTTTTGTCTTTCTCCAATGAACTTTTGTTTAAAACAATCTCTTCCGGGGCGCCTGGGTGGCTCAGTCGGTTAAGCGTCCGACTTCAGCTCAGGTCAGGATCTCACTTTCCGTGAGTTCGAGCCCCGCGTCGGGCTCTGGGCTGATGGCTCAGAGCCTGGAGCCTGCTTCTGATTCTGTGTCTCCCTCTCTCTCTGCCCCTCCCCCGTTCATGCTCTGTCTCTCTCTGTCTCAAAAATAAAATAAACGTTAAAAAAATAAAAAAAATAAAACAATCTCTTCCAACTTTCTCTGTCCTTTCCATAAAATACTTTTTTTTTTGTCCTAGCATATGGTTTTTACTGTAGCCTGCTTTTCCCAAATTGCATTTGTCTGCTATTCCTTAATAGAGCCATTTTCGCTGGCAAAATAACTGTTTTATTTGTAAGGTCGACACAATGATGAACAGCAATATAGTGGAATAATGTTGTATCCTGTAGTACACTAGCAGCTGTCATTTACTGAGACACACTGTGAATGCTAAGAACTTTGATCACAGTGTTATGATGTCAAGATCAGAATAGTAGGTTGAGATGAGGGTGGAACAAGGGACTAACTGCTTCTGATCCTAGGAACTACCTCTTATGGGACCATCCTCGCCAAGCTCATGATTTCTTTCCAGGGATAATTTGCTGTTTTAAAACTCCTTTGGAATTCCCTGGAAATTGACTTGACAGAAAAAATGGCCATAAAGTAGTTCATCTTAGTGGATAGGTTTTAAAGGTCAGCATGATCAAATATGTCTTTATTTACTCCCTTCCTCTTCTTCATGTTCCAGAGAACACCTACTGGAGTTAGGAGAGAAGATCCTGCATTTATCATTATCCTCCGGGATCCTGGCTCCTCCCCTGCAGGTTTACTGTCTTCTCTGCACCTTTATATCATTCATATTGAGGCAAATTACTTCACCTCTGTGAGCCCCAAGTTTGCCTATCTTTAAAATGGAAATCATAATAATGCTTGCCATAGAGAATTGTTATGAGTATTTACTAAGAATATATAACCTATGAACAGGCTCCCATATAAAAAATGTGAATCTTTCTTGGGAAAAATAAGCTATTGAAATATTAGTTATTATCAAAATATAGGATATTTGGTGCTTGACTCAGTACGCACATAAAAACATTATAAAGTCCATGGTTGATTTACTGATGCAAATCCTACTCCTACTATTTTGCTTTCCCAGCAATAATTGAATGAGATTTCCTGTTGCACCATATCCTTGTCAAAATTTGGTGCTGTCAGTATTTTGGATTTTACCCATCCTAATAGGTGTATGTAATGGTATTTAACTCTTGTTTAGGCACGCTTAAACACATGAGAAAGTTTTTTAATTATTTTATTTATTTCTTTTCGTTTTCTTTTTTTTTTAAATGAAATTTATTATCAAATTGGTTTCCATACAACATCCAGTGCTCATCCCAACAGGTGCCCTCCTCAACGCCCATCACCCATCCTCCCCTCCCTTCCACCCCCCATCAACCTTCAGTTTATTCTCAGTTTTTAAGAGTCTCTTATGCTTTGGCTCCTGCCCTCTCTAACTTTATTTTTCCTTCTCCTCTCCATGGTATTCTATTAAGTTTCTCAGGATCCACATTAGAGTGAAAACATATGGTATCTGTTTTTCTCTGTATGACTTATTTCACTGAGCATAATACTCTCCAGTTCCATCCACATTGCTACAAAAGGCCATCTTTCATTCTTTCTCATTGCCAAGTAGTATTCCATTGTGTATATAAACAACAATTTCTTTATCCATTCATCAGTTGATGGACATTTAGGCTCTTTCCATAATTTGGCTATTGAAAGTGCTGCTATAAACATTGGGGTACAAGTGCCCCTATGCATCAGCACTCCTGCATCCCTTGGGGAAAATCCTACCAGTGCTATTGCTGGGTCATAGGGTAGATCTATTTTTAATTTTTTGAGGAACCTCCACACTGTTTTCCAGAGTGGCTGCACCAGTTTGCATTCCCACCAACAGTGCAAGAGGGTTCCCATTTCTCCACACCCTCTCCAGGATAAGTAGTCTCCTGATTTGTTCATTTTAGCCACTCTGACTGACATGAGGTGGTATCTCAGTGTGGTTTTGATTTGTATTTCCCTGATGAGGAGTGACGTTGAGCATCTTTTCATGTGCCTGTTGGCCATCTGGATGTCTTCTTTAGAGAAGTGTCTGTTCATGTTTTCTGCCCATTTCTTCACTGGATTATTTGTTTTCTGGGTGTGGAGTTTGGTGAGTTCCTTATAGATTTTGGATACTAGCCCTTTGTCTGATATGCCATTTGCAAATATGTTTTCCCAATCCGTTGGTTGCCTTTTAGTTTTGTTGATTGTTTCCTTTGCTGTGCAGAAGGTTTTTATCTTCATGAGGTACCATTAGTTCATTTTTGCTTTTAATTCCCTTACCTTTGGAAATGTGTCAAGTAAGAAATTGCTGCAGTTAAAGTCAAAGAGGTTTTCTTTTTTTTTTTCCTGCTTTCTCCTCTAGGGTTTTGATGGTTTCCTGTCTCATATTCCGGTCTTTTATCCATTTTGAGTTTATTTTTGTGAATGGTGTAAGAAAGTGGTCTTGTTTCATTCTTCTGCATGTTGCTGTCCGGTTCTGCCAGCACCGTTTGTTAAAGAGACTGTCTTTTTTTCCACTGGATACTCTTTACTGCTTTGTCAAAGATTAGTTGGCCATACTTTTGTGGGTCCAATTCTGGAGTCTCTATTCTATTCCATTGGTCTATGTGTCTGTTTTGGGGCCAATACCATGCTGTCTTGATGATTACAGCTTTGTAATAGAAGCTAAAATCTGGGATTGTGTTGCCTCCCGCTTTGGTCTTCTTCTTCAATATTACTTTGCTATTCGGGGTCTTTTGTTGTTCCAAAAAAATTTTAGGATTGCTTATTCTAGCTTCGAGAAGAATGCTGGTGCAATTTTGATTGGGATTGCATTGAATGTGTAGATTGCTTTCGGTAGTATTGACATTTTAACAATATTTATTCTTTCAATCCATGAGCATGGAATGTTTTTCCATATATTTGTATCTTCTTCAATTTCCTTCATAAGGTTTCTATAGTTTTCAGCATCTTTTGTTACATTTAATCCTACATCTTTTACATCTTTGTTTAGATTTATTCCTAGGTATTTTATGATTCTTGGTGCCATTGTGAATGGGATCAGTTTCTTTTTTTTGTCCTTCTGTTGCTTCATTATTAGTGTTATAAGAGTGCAACTGATTTCTGTACATTAATTTTGCATCCTGTGACTTTGCTGAATTCATGTATCAGTTCTAGCAGACTTTTGGTGTAGTGTATCAGGTTTTCCATTTAGAGTATCATGTCATCTACAAAAAGTGAAAGCTTCACTTCATCTTTGCCAATTTTGATGCCTTTGATTTCCTTTTGTTGTCTGATAGCTCATGCTAGAACTTCCAACACTAGCATGAGGTGAGAGTGGACATCCCTGTCGCGTTCTTGATTTCAGGGGGAAAGCTCTCAGTTTTTCCCCATTGAGGATGATATTAGCTGTGGGCTTTTCATAAATGGCGTTTATGATGTTTAAGTATGTTATTTACATCCCGACTTTCTTGAGGGTTTTTTATTAAGAAACAATGCTGAATTTTATCAAATGCTTTTTCTGCATCGATTGACAAGATCATATGGTTCTTGTCTTTTCTTTTATTAATGTGATGTATCACATTGATTGATTTGCGAATATTGAACCAGCCCTGCAGCCCAGGAATGAATCGCACTTGATCATGGTGAATAATTCTTTTAATATGCTGTTGACTTTGATTTGCTAGTGTCTTGTTGAGAATTTTTGCATCCATATTCATCAGGGATATTGGCCTGGTTCTCTTTTTTTGCTGGGTTTCTGTCTGGTTTGGGAATCAGAGTAATGCTGGCTTCATAGAATGAGTCTGGAAGTTTTCCTTCCCTTTCTATCTTTTGGAACAGCTTAGAAGGATAGGTATTATCTTTGCTTTAAATGTCTGGTAGAATTCCCCAGGGAAGCCATCTGGTCCTGGACTCTTCTTTTTTGGGAGATTTTTGATAACTGATTCAATTTCTTCACTGGGTATGGGTCTGTTCAAGTTTTCTATTTCTTCCTGTTTGAGTGTTGGAAGTGTGTGGGTGTTTAGGAATTTGTCCATTTCTTCCAGGTTGTCCAGTTTGTTGGCATATAAGTTTTCATAGTATTCCCTGAAAATTATTTGTGTTTCTGAGGGATTGTTTGTAATAATTCCATTTTCATTCGTGATTTTATATATTTGAGTCATCTGTCTTTTGTTTTTGAGCAGCCTGGCTAGATATTTATCAAATTTCTTTATTTTTTCAAAAAAAAACAACTCTTGGTTTCATTGATCTGCTCTAGTTTTTTTCAGGTTCTGTATTATTTATTTCTGCTCTGATCTTTATTATTTCTCTTCTTCTGCTGGGTTTGGGGTGTCTTTGCTGTTCTGCTTCTAGTTCCCTTAGGTGTATTGTTAGATTTGTATTTGGGATTTTTCTTGTTTCTTGAGATAGGCCTGGATTGCAATGTATTTTCCTCTCAGGACTGCCTTCACTGCGTCCCAAAGTGTTTGGATTGTTGTATTTTCATTTTCATTTGTTTGCATATATTTTTTTAATTTCTTCTCTAATTGCCTGGTTGACCCATTCATTCTTTAGTAGGGTGTTCTTTAACCTACATGCTTTTGGAGGTTTTCCAGACTTTTTCCTGTGGTTGATTTTAAGCTTCATAGCATTGTGGTGTGAAAGTATGCATGGTATGATCTCAATTCTTCTATACTTATGAAGGGCTATTTTGTGACCCAGTATGTGATCTATCTTGGAGAAAGTTTCATGTGCGCTTGAGAAGAAAGTATATTCTGTTGCTTTGGGATGCAGAGTTCTAAATATATCTGTCAAGCCCATCTGATCCAATGTATCACTCAGGGCCCTTGTTTCTTTATTGATCCTGTGTCTAGATGATCTATCCATTGTTGTAAGTAGAGTTAAAGTCCCCTGCAATCACCACATTCTTATCAATAAGGTTGCTTATGTTTGTGAGTATTTGTTTTATATATTTGGGGGCTCCCATATTCGGCGCATAGATATTTATAATTGTTAGCTCTTCCTGATGGATAGACTCTGTAATTATTATATAATGCCCTTCTTCATCTCTTGTTACCGCCTTTAATTTGAAGTCTAGTTTGTCTGATATAAGTATGGCTACTCCAGCTCTCTTTTGACTTCCAGTAGCATGATAGATAGTTCTCCATCCCCTCACTTTCAATCTGAAGGTGTCCTCAGGTATAAAATGAGTCTTTTGTAGACAGCAAATGGATGGGTCTTGTTTTTTCTTCTCCATTCGGATACCCTATGTCTTTTGGTTGGAGCATTTAGTCCATTTATATCCAGTGTTATTATTGAAAGATATGGGTTTAGAGTCATTGTGTTATCTGTAGGTTTCGTGCTTGTAGTGATGTCTCTTGTCCTTTGTGGTCTTTGCAACATTTCATTCACAGAATCCCCCTTAGGATCTCTTGTAGGGCTGGTTTAGTGGTGACGAATTCCTTCAGTTTTTGTTAGTTTGGGAAAACCTTTATCTCTCCTATTCTCAATGACAGGCTTGCTGGATAAAGGATTCTTGGCTGCATATTTTTTTCTGTTCATCAGATTGATGATTTCCTGCCATTCCTTTCTGGCCTTCCAAGTTTCAGTAGATAGGTCTGCTACTACCCTTATGTGTCTACCTTTGTAAGTGAGTGCCTGTTTTTCCCAGCTGCTTTCAGAATTCTCTCTTTATCCTTGTATTTTCCCAGTTTCACTAGGATATGTCATGCAGAAGATTGATTCAAGTTACATCTGAAGGGAATTCTCTGTGCCTCTTGGATTTCAATGCCTGTTTCCTTCCCCAGATTAGGGAAGTTCTCAGCTATGATTTGTTTAAGTACACCTTCAGCCCCTTTCTCTCTTCTTCTTCTGGAATTCCTATGATATGAATATGTTCCATTTGATTGCATCACTTAGTTCTCTAATTCTCCCATCATTCCTGGATTTTTTTCTCTCTCTTTTTCTCAGATTCCTCTTTTTCCATAAATTTATCTTCTAATTCACCTATTCTCTCCTCTGCCTCTTCAATATGTGCTATGGCCACCTCCATTTTATTTTGCACCTCATTTATAGCATTTTTTAGTTTCTCGTGACTATTTTGTATTCCCTTGATCTCTGTAGCAATAGATTCTTTGCTGTCCTCTATACTTTTTTCAAGCCCAGATATTAATTTTGTTAGTATTATTCTAAATTTTTGTTCTGTTATATTGCTTAAATCAGTTTTGATCAATTTTTAGCTGTCACTAATTCCTGGAGTTTCTTTTGAACAGAATTCTTCTGTTTCCTCATTTTGGGAAGTTCTTGTGGTAGCTCCAAACTGCCGGGCCCTTCCCCTTTGCTGTCTGGAGAAACTTAGGTTGGTGGGCCGGGCCACAGTCAGACAGATGTCTGCCCCCAGCCTGCTGCTGGGGCCACAGTCAGACTGGTGTGTACCTTATCTTCTCCTCTCCCATGGGCAGGACTAACTGTAGAGTGGTGTTGTCTGGGTTGCTTGCACACTTCCAGGCTTGTGGTACTGCTTCGATGGGATCTGGCCAAGGGCTTATTAGCTGGGGTGGATCTGCAAGGTGCACAGGGGCGGGAGGGGACCTGAAGCACCGGGAGAGAGGTAGGCCTGTCAGAGGGATGGATCCACAGAAGGACACCAAGTTCAGTGACAGGAACTGGTTCCCTTTGGAATTTCAGCTGGGGTATGGGAGAAGGAAAGGCGCTTGCCAGTGCCTTTGTTCCCCCGCTGAGCTCTGTCCTTCTGGGGCTCAACAACTCTCCCTCTTGGTGTCCTCTTGCCCTCTCTGCTCTCCAAGACCAAAGCTGTTGACTTTTAACATTCCAGATGTTAAGTCCTGCTGGCTGTCAGAGTTCATGGAGTCTGGCTCCTCCGCTTTTGCAAGCCAGACTTTGGGGGCTCTGCCTTGCCTAGCATGCTGCCCCTCTACAACCCGGCTCCCTCCCACCAGTCCGTGTACAATGCACCACCTCTCTGCCCTTCCTACCCTCTTCCATGGGCCTCTTGTCTATGCTTCTCTGTAGAGTCTGTTCTGCTAGTCTTCTGGTGGTTTTCTGGGTTATTTAGGCAGATGTGATTGGAATCTAAGCACTCAGCAGGATGAGGTGAGCCCAGAGTCCTCCTATGCCGCCATCTTCCCCTCAATCCCCATATTTATTTATTTATTGAGAAAGAGGGGGAAGGGAAGAAAGAGAGGGAGAGAGAGAGAATCCCAAGCAGACTCTCTGCTATCAGCATGGAGCTCCATACAGGGCTCAATCTCACCAACCATGAGATCATGACTTGAGTTGAAATCAAGAGTCAGATTCTTAACCAGAGACACCCAGGTGCCCCTCAGATTTTTAATTAAATTTCAGTTAGTTAACATATAGTGTAGTATTAGTTCAGGAGTAGAATTTAGTGATTCATTAATTACATATAACATCCAAGTGCTCTCATGAAAATCCATCACCCATTTAGCTGATCCCCTCACTTACCACCCCTCCAGCACATCTCACTTTGTTCTCTACACTTAAGAGTCTCTTTTATGGTTTTCCACACTGCATTTTTTTCTTTCCCCTATGTTCATTGTTAGGTTTCTTAAATTCCACATATGAATGAAATCCAATAATATTTGTCTTTCTCTGACTAATTTTGCTTTGCATAATAAACCTAGATCTATCTATGTCATTATAAATGACAAGATTTCATTCTTTTTGATGGCTAAGTAATATCCCATTGTGTATAGATACCACACCTTCTTTATCCAATCATCAGTCGGATGCTTGGGCTCTTTCCATCATTTGGCTATTTTTGATGCTGCTATAAACATCAGGGTGCATGTATCCCTTCAAATCTGTATTTTTGTTTTCTTTGGGAAAATGCCTAAAAAAGCAATTGTTGAATCATAGGGTAGTTCCATTCTTAGTTTCTTGAGGAACCTCCAGAGTGTCTGTATCAGTTTGCATTCCCATTAACAGTGCAAGAGGATTCTCCTTTTTCTGCATCATCACCAACATCTGTTCTTTCCTGTGTTGTTAAATTTAGCTATTCTGACAGGAGTGAGGTGGAGATCATTTTAGTTTTGATTTGTATTTCCATAATGATGAATAATGCTGAGTATCCTTCCTATGTCTGTTAGCCATCTGGATGTCTTCTTTGGATAAATGTGTCTTCATGTCTTCTGCCCATTTCTTACCTGGATTATCTGGGTTTTGGATGTTGAGTTTGATAAGTTCTTTATGGATATTGGATACTAACCCTTTATCAGATATGTCATTTGCATATATCTTCTCTCACTCCAGAGGGTACCTTCTAGTTTTGTTGATTGTTGCATTTGCTGTGAAGGTTTTCTTAATGAAGTCCTGATAGTTTGTGTTTTGTTTCCCTTGCCTTCAATGACACCTCTAGTAAGAAGTTGCTATGGCTGAGGTCAAAGATGTTTCTGCTTTTGTCCTCTTCTAGGATTTACATGATTTCCTTTCTTACATTTAGGTCTTTCATTCATTTTGAATTTATTTTTTGTATGGTGTAAGAAAGTTGTCCAGATTCATTCTTCTGAATATTGCTGTCCAGTTTTCACAATACCATTTGTTGAAGAGACTGTATTTATTCCATTGTATATTCTTTCCAGATTGTTGACCATATAGTTGTGGGTCTATTTTTGGATGTTCTACTCTTCCATTGATCTATGGGTCTGGTTTTGTGCCAGTACCATACTGTCTTGGTCACTACAGCTTTGTAATATAGCTGGAGTTCCAAAATTGTGAGGCCTTCAGGTTTGCTTTACTTTTTCAAGGTTGCTTTGGGTATTGAGAGTGTTTTGTGGTTCCATACACATTTTAGGATTGTTCTAGTTCTGTGAAAAATGCTGTTGGTATTTTGAGAGGGATTATATTAAATATGTAGATTGTTTGCAATAGTATAGACCTTTTAACAATATTTATTCTTCTAATTCATGAGCATGAAATGCTTTTCCATTTCTTTATGTCCTCTTTAAGTTATTTCATAAGTGTTCTATAGTTTTCAAAGTAAAAAATCTTTTACTTTTTTGGTTTAGGTTTATCCCTAAGTATCTTATGGTTTTTGATGCAATTATAAATGAGACTGATTCCTTGATTTCTCTTTATCTTTAATTATATTTATCATTCATTACATTTACCTTTCTCATCTTCATTACAGGTATAGAGAAATGCAACAGATTTCTATACATTGATTTTGTATCCTGCGAGTTTCCTGACGTTGTGTATCATTTCTAGCAAATTTTGGCGGAGTCTTTGACTCCATGTTTCCTACAGAGTATCATGTCATCATCGAAGAGTGAAAGTTTGACTTCTTTGCTTATTTGGAAACCTTTTATTTCTTTTTGTTGTCTGATTGCTGAGGCTAGGACTTCCAGTACTAAGTTAAATAAAAATGGTGGAAATTGACATTCCTATCTTGTTCCTGACTGTAGAGGAAAAGCTCTCAATTTTTACTCATTGAGGATGATATTAGCTGTGGGTCTTTCATATATGGCCTTTATAATGTTCAGATATGTTCTCTCTATCCCTACTTTGTAGAAGGTTTTTATCAAGAATGGATGCTGTCAAACTATATGATGAACTAATCTTCTACAAAGCAAGAAAGATATCCAATGGAAAAAAGACAGTCTCTTCAGCAAATGGTGTTGTGAAAGCTAGGTAGCAACATTCAGAAGAATGAATCTGGACTACTTTCTTCCAGCATACACAAAAATAAATTCACAATGAATGAAAGACTTAAATGTGAGACAGAAAAACATCAAAATCCTAGGTGAGAACACAGGTAAGGAAAGGCAAGGGAAACAAAAGCAAACATGAACTACTGGGACTTATCAAGATAATTGTGTTTATAATTGTTTGTTTCTGTGGTGTTCATTGTGATCTCTCCTCTTTCATTCATTAATTTATTTGGATCCTTTCTGTTTTCTTTTTTCATAAGTCTGGCTAGGGATTTATCAGTTTTATTAATTCTTTCAAAGAACCAACTCCTAGTTTCATTGATCTATTATGCTGATTGTTTTTGTTTCTGCATCATTTATTTCTGCTCTAATCTTTATTATTTTCCTTTTTCTTCTGGCTTTAGGCTCCATTGGATGTTCTTTTATTACCTGCTTAATGTGTAAGTTTAACTTGTATATCTTATTTTTTAATTTAATTTAATTTAATTTAATTTAATTTAATTTAATTTTGTTTCCTGAGGTAGACCTGTATTGCTATATACTTCCCTCTTATGCAGCATTTGCTGCATCCTAAAGGTTTTGGAACTTTGTGTTTTCATTTCCATTATGTTTCCATGTATTTTTTTTTCTTTAATTTCCTGGTTAGCTCATTCACTCTTCAGTAGGATTTTTAAAAATCTCTATGTATATTTCATCTTTCCATTTTTTTTCTTGTGGTTGACTTCGAGTTTCACAGTGTTGTGATAGGAAAATGTGAATAGTACAATCTCAGATTTTAATTTTTTTTTTTTTTTTTTGATTTGTTGAGCTCTGATTTGTGACTGAGCATGGGATCTATTCTGGAGAATATCCCATGAGCACTTGAAAAGAATGTGTATTTTCCTGCTTTAGGATGAAATATTCTGAATATACCTGTTAAGTACATCTGGTCCAGTGTGTTATTTGAAGCCATTGTCTCCTTGTGGATTTTCTGTTTTGATTACCTGTCCATTGTTGTAAGTGGGGTTTTAAAGTCCCCTACTATTATTGCATTATTATAAATGAGGTCATTTATGTTTGTAATTAATTGGTTTACATATTGGAGTTATTCCAAGTTGGGGACATAAATATTTATAGTTGTTAGATCTTCTTGATGGATATACCCCTTAATTATGATTTAGTGCCCTTCTTCATCTCTTGTTATAGTCTTTGGTTTAAAAAATCTAGTTTGTTTGATATAAATATGGCTACTCTAGCTTTCTTTTGACATTCAGTAGCATGATAAATTGCTCTCCAAGCCCTCACTTTCAATTTGCAGGTGTCTTTAGGTCTAAAATGAGTCTCTTGTAGGCACCATATAGATGTTTTTTTTTTTTTTTCCATTATGATACTTATGTCTTTCTATTGGAGCATTTAGTCCATTTACATTCAGAGTTATTATTGATAGATACAAATTTAGTGCCATTTTATTAACAGTTAAGTCATTTTTTCTGTAGATTTTCTCTGTTCCCATCTGTCTTGGTCACGTTTGGTATTTTTCTCCCACTCAAATACTCCCCATGAATATTTCATGCAGGGCTAGTTTAGTGGTCATGAACTCCTTTAATTTTTGGTTGTCTGGGAAATTCTTTATCTCCCCTTCTATTCTGAGTGACAACCTTGCTAGATAAAGTATGCTTGGTTGCATATTTTCCCCATTCAACATGTTGAATATATCATACCACTCCCTTTTGACCTGCCAAGTTTCTGTGGCAAGGCCTCCTGCTAGCTTTATTTATCTTCCCTTGTAAATGAAGAATTCCTTTACCCTTGCTGCTTTTGGGAATTTTCCTTATTGCTGTATTTTGCAAATTTTACTATGATATGCCTTCTTATTCACCTGTTGTTGTTGTTGTTGTTGTTGTTGATTTTGATGGTATTTCTCTGTGTTTCCTGGATTTGGTTGTCTGTTTCCTTTCCCAGATTAGGGACATTTTCACTCTCATTTGCTCAAATAAATCTGCCACTTCTTTTTTCTCTTCTTCTGGGACGCATATGATACAGATGATATTACATTTTTATGGAATTGCTGAGTTCCCTAAGTCTACATTATGATCCAATATTTTTCTTTCCCTCTGCTTTTCAGTTTCATTATTTTCCATAGGTTTATCTTCTTTTTTTTTAATTTTTTTTTCATAGGTTTATCTTCTATATCATTTTTTCATTCTTCTGCCTCTTTCATTCTTGTGGTCATTATACCAGTCGGTTTTGCATTTTGGTTATAACTTTTTTTTTTTTTTTGGAAAAGTGATCCCACATGGCAGGGAAGGAGGGAGACCTGAAGTTCCCTTGTCCCTCAAACACAGTCTTGTTGATTCCAAAGGACTTTGAATTGCAAGAATCCTGGCTGCAGAATGACAGAGACATCTCCAGGGATCCATGGGGACAACCTGGTGGGCCATAGTGCATGACTGAAAACTGGAAGAGATAAAATGGGTGGTGTAGGCAAGGAAGGAAGGGATCCCCTTCTACAAAGAGACAAAAGGAAGAGAAAGAGAGGCTTGAGAAGCATAAGACTGTATCTGGACAAGAGAAAAACCACGGCATGAGATAGAGAAAGATCCAATCACTAACTGTGGGGCTTTCTCTGGACTGGGGCTGGTTGCCCTGTTTGTGCACCTGGGGAGGAAAGGAGCCAACCCCAAGCTCAGTAACTAGTTAGAGGTTCAGCCCACAGTGGGAGGAAACAATCCCCTCCCTGGTGTGCTGCGGGAATAAGGTATATAACCATTCAAAGGACAAAGACTGCCTGCACCCACCAGCCAGAAGTCATATATCAGTGGCATGGAGCAGCACTTCCCCAGAACTGGGGAGCACATAATGTGATCCTTTAAGACATCAGGGTTTAGGGGCACCAGGGTGGCTCAGCTGGTTAAACGTCCAACTTCAGTTCAGATCATGATCTTGCAGTTCATGGGTTTGAGCACCACATCAGGCTCTGTGCTGACAGCTCAGAGGCTGGAGCCTGCTTTGGATTCTGTGTCTCCCCCTCTCCCTCCCCCTCCCTGCTCATGCTCTGTCTCTCTCAAAAAATAAATAAATGTTAAAAAAAAAAAGATATCAGGGTTTAAATCCCAGCTGAGAGCCAGAGAGGTGTGGGAGTTGGCCAAAGAGGAAAACAACACCCTTGGCACTATTAAGACACCTGTTGGTGGTTCGGAGCAGCATTCCCCCGGAACCAGGGCACATGGGAAGGACCTTTTAAGACATCAGGTTTAAATCCAAGCCAAGGGCAAGGGAGGTTTGGGAGTTGGTGGAGTGGGACAAACCTCCTCATTCACACCTGTGGCACAATGAGGACAGCCTAAACAGAGTGGCTTGGGACACCTGGTCCATGGAGGAGAGACTGGGGTGTCACCCTATTTCTTCCCATTGCCAGCAAGGAGGAATTCATGGAAAGGACAGTGGGCCCACCATGGAGGCAGAACCCACCTACATTAAACCACACCCTTCCACACCTGGTAACTGCTTATCTACTGGAGTGGGATTGATGCTGAGGAACTAGACAGTCCTTTTTCCAGACCAGCACTGAACTGGTTCCAAGGCACCCAGCAGTTTTACATTTTCTTATTTAATTCTTGCACAGTTCTTTCTATATATCTATATCTATATCTATATCTATATCTATATCTATCTATATCTATCTATCTATAGCTATAGCTATAGCTATAGCTATATATATCATCTATCTATCTATCTATCTGTGTGTGTGTGTGTGTATAGATAGACACAGATATCTATATCACAGATATAGATATCTGACACAGATATCTATATCTATATCTATCTATTTTTTTTCTTCCGTTTCTCCTTATTTCTTCCCTTCTCTAGTCTGGTTATTATGGTTGTTTGTTTGTTTAAGCAGACATATTTAATCTATTCTCTTTATACCTGTTCTACATCTCCTTCTTTATTTTCCTGTCTCTCTCTCTGGATTAAGCTGTATAGTTTCTCTGGTGAAGTTTCTTTTCTTTTCTTTTCTTTTCTTTTTCCCTACCCTTGTCATTTCTCTGTTTGTATGGGACAAGACCCCTTCCATTAACACCACCCCCATCCTGTGGTTGAGTTGTAGCTGGTGTTTTTGGTTTTTTGTTTTTGTTTTTAAATTTTTATTATTTGTTTGTTTTGGCTTTATTTGCTTGTTTTCCTTTCCAGAGCTGCTTCAATGAACAAATCAAAACACACCTGATGGAGGGTCCAAAACATCAGTAAGAGTAGGGAGATAAAGCAAACAAAGTCACAACAAAAGAGAGCAAGTAACATTCTCCAAAAACACCTCTTGAATGGCCAGATCCTGGACAGTGTATGACCCCTCTTTAATATAGTAGTGCTCACAGGTGCAGGGCACATAAAAAGCTTTTAAAACACATAAGAGACAGAAAACTAGCCAGAATGATGAAATGGAAGAATTCTCTTCAAAAGAAATTCCAGGAAGAAATGATAGCTAAAGAATTGGTCAAAACAGATATAAACAATATAACTAAATAAGAATTCAGTATAATAGTCATAAGATTAATAGCTGGGTTTGAAAAGGAATAGAAGACAGTAGAGAATCTATAGCTGCAGAGATCAAGGAACTAAAAAGTAGTCATGATGAATTAAAAATGCTGTAAATCAGGGGCAAAATAAACTAGCTGCCGTCACAGTGAGTATTGAAGAGGCAGGGGGAGATTAAGCAAAATAGAAGATAAAATTATGAAAAAAGAGAAATGTGAGAAAAAGAGAGAGAAAAAAATTCTGGACCATGAGATGAGAATTAGAGAACTATGTGATTCAATGAAATGTAATAATATCCATATCATAGGAGTTCTGGAAGTAGAAAGAGAGAGAAAAGGATGGAAAGTATACTTGAACAAATCATAACTAAGAACTTCCCCAATCTGGGGAAGGAAACAGACATCAAAATGCAGGAGGTACAGAGAATGCTCTTCATACATAAAAAGAATCGATCTTTTGCATGACATATCATAGTGAACCTGGCAAAATACAGATAAAGAGAGAATTCTGAGAGCAGCTAGGGACAAATGGGCCTTAACTTACAAGGTTATACACATAAGGGGAGTAGTAGAACCATGGCAGTCCAGAAGGGAGTGGCAGAAAATATTCAATGTTGTGAATAGCAAAAATATTCAGCCAAGGATCCTTTATCTAGCATGGCTGTCACTCAGAATAGAAGGATAGATAAAGGTTTTCCAAGACAAACAAAAACTGAAGGAGTTCATCACCAATAAACCAGCCCTACAAGAAATCCTGAGGATGGAACATTGCAAGGACCACAAAGGACCAGAGACATCACTACAAGCATGAAACCTACAGATAACACAATGACTCTAAACCCGTATCTTTCAATAATAACACTGAATACAAATGGACTAAATGCTCCAGTCAAAAGACATAGGGTACCTGAATGGATAAAAAAAATAAGACCCATCTATTTGATATCTACAAGAGATCCATTTTAGACCCAAGAACACCTTCAGATTGAAAGTGAGAGGATGGGGAATCATCTATCATGCTACTGGAAGTCAAAAGAAAGCTGGAGTAGCCATACTTATATCATACAAACTATATTTGAAACTAAAGGTTGTAACAAGAGATGAAGAAGGGCATTATATCATAATTATGGGGTCTATTCATCAAGAAGAGCTAGCAATTATAAATGTCTATGCACCAAATTCAGAAGCACCCAAATATATAAAACCATAAATCACAAACATAAGCAATCTTATTTGTAAGAAGGTGGTAGTTGCAGGGGACTTTAATACTCCACTTACAACAATGGGCATATAACATAGATAGAAAATCAATAAAGAAACAATGGCCCTGAATGACACACTGGACCAGATGGACTTGACAGATGTATTCAGAGCTTTTCATTCTAAAGCAGCAGAATACACATTCTTCTCGAGTGCACATGGAACATTCTCCAAGATAGATCACATACTGGGTCATAAAACAGCCCTCAATAAATATGAAAGAATTGAGATCATGCATGTTTTCAGATCACAATGCTATTAAACTTGAAATCAAACACAGGAAAAGGTTTACAAAACCTCCAAATGCATGGAGGTTACAGAACATTCTACTAAAGAATGGATTGGTCAACCAGGCAATTAAGGAAGAATTAAAACATATATGGAAACAAATTAAAATTAAAACATGACAGTACAAATGCTTTGGGATGCAGCAAAGGCAGTCCTAAGAGGAAAATACGTTGCAATCCAGGCCTATCTCAAGAAACAAGAAAAATCCCAAACACAAACTCTAACAGCACACCTAAGGGAACTAGAAGCAGAACAGCAAAGAAACCCCAAGGCCAGCAGAAGAAGAGAAATAATAAAGATCAGAGCAGAAATAAACAATATAGAATCAAAAAATTAAAAAAAAAAACCAGGAGAGGGGCGCCTGGGTGGCGCAGTCGGTTAAGCGTCCGACTTCAGCCAGGTCACGATCTCGCGGTCCGTGAGTTCGAGCCCCGCGTCAGGCTCTGGGCTGATGGCTCGGAGCCTGGAGCCTGTTTCCGATTCTGTGTCTCCCTCTCTCTCTGCCCCTCCCCCGTTCATGCTCTGTCTCTCTGTCCCAAAAATAAATTAAAAAAAAAAAAAAAAAAACCAGGAGAACAGATCAATGAAACTAAGAGATGTGGGGTTTTTTTTTGAAAAAATAAACAAAATTGATAACCCCCTAGCCAGACTTCTCAAACAGAAAATAGAGAGTATCAAACGAAATAAAATCCTGAATGAAAATGGACTTATTGCAAAGAATTCCTCAGAAATATAAACAAATATCAGAAAATACTATGAAAAATTATGTGCCAACAAACTGGACAACCTGGAAGAAATGGACAAATTTCTAGACACCCACACACTACCAAAACTCAAAGGGGAAGAAATAGAAAATTTAAACAGACCAATAACAAGAAAGATATGGAACCCATTATCCAAAATCTCCCAATGAATAAGAGTTCTGGACCAGACGGCTTCCCTGGGGAATTCTACCAGCCATTTAAAGCAGAGTTAATAATATCCTTTTCAAGCTGTTCCAAAAAATAGAAACAGAAGGAAAGCTTCCAGACTCATTCTACAAAGCTAGCATTATCTTGATTCCCAAACCAGACAGAGACCCCACGAAAAAGGAGAATTACAGGCCAATATCCCTGATGAAAATGGATGCAAAAATTCTCAACAAGATACTAGCAAAGCAAATTCAACAGCATATAAAAATAATTATTCACCATGATCAAGTGGGATTCATCCTGAGCTGCAGAGCTTGTTCAATATTCACAAATCAATCAATGTAATATATCACATTAATAAAAGAAAAGATAAGAACCAAATGACCCTGTCAATAGATGCAGAAAAAATCATTTAACAAAATACAGCATCCTTTCTTCATAACCCGCCCCCCCCAGAAAGTCAGAATAGAAGGAACATACCTAAACATAATAAAAGCCATAGATGAAAAGCGCACTGCTAATATCATCCTCAATGCGGAAAAACTGAGAGCTTTCCCCATGAGATCAGAAACATGACAGGGGTGTCCATTCTCACCATTGTTATTTCACAGAGTTTTGGAAGTCGCAGCATCAGCAGACAACAAAGTGAAATAAAAGACATCAAAATTGGCAAAGAAGAAGTCAAACTTTCACTTTTCTCAGATGACATGATACTCTACATTGAAAAAGCAAAATACTCTACCAAAAAGCTGCTAGAACTCACACACATATTCAGCAAAGTTGCAGGATACAAAATCAAGGTACAGAATTTAGTTCCATTTCTATACACCAATAATGAAGTAACAGAAAGAGAAATCAAGAAATCGATCCCATTTACAATCACACCAAGAGCCATAAAATACCTAGGAATGAACTTAACCAAAGATGTAAAAGATCTGTATGCTGAAAACTTTAGAAAACTTATAAAGGAAATTGAGAAAGACATAAAGAAATGGAAAAAAAACATTCCAGGCTCATGAATTGGAAGAGTAAATATTTTAAAATGTCAATACTACCCAAAGCAATCTACACATTCAATGCAATCCCAATAAAAATTGCACCAGTATCCTTCTCAAAGTTAGAACAAACAGTCCTAAAATTTGTATGGAACCATAAAAGACCCCAAAAAGCCAAAGTAATATTGAAAGAGAAGACCCAAAGCGGGAGGCATCACAATCCCAGACTTTAGCCTCTACTACAAAGCTGTAATCATCAAGACAGCATGGTATAGGCACAAAAACAGACACATAGACCAATGGAATAGAATAGAGACTCCAGAATTGGACCCACAAAAGTATGGCCAACTAATCTTTGACAAAGCAGGAAAGAGTATCCAATGGAAAAAAGTCTCTTTAACAATGGTGTTGGGAGAACTGGACAGCAACATGCAGAAGAATGAAACTAAACCACTTTCTTACACCATAATAAAAAGTAAACTCAAAATGGATGAAGGACCTAAATGTGAGACAGGAAACCATCAAAACCCTAGAGGGGAAAGCAAACAACCTTTTTTACCTCAGCTGCAGCAATTTCTTGCTTGACACATCTCCAAAGGCAAGTGAATTAAAAGCAAAAATGAACTATTAGGACCTCATGAAGATAAAAAGCTTCTGCACCACGAAGGAAGCAATCAACAAAACCAAAAGGCAACAGACATAATGGGAAAATATATTTTCAAATGACATATTGGATAAAAGATTAGTATCCAAAACCCATGAAGAATTTACCAAACTCAACATCCAAAAAAACAAATAATCCAGTGGAGAAATGGGCAGAAGACATGACTAGACACTTTTCCAAAGAAGGCATCCAGATGGCCAACAGACATATGAAACCATGCTCAGTGTCACTCATCATCAGGGAAATACAAATCAAAACCATGCTGAGATACTACCTCACACTGGTCAGAGTGGCTAAAATCAACAACTCAGTAAACAACGGATGCTGGCCAGAATTTGGAGAAATGGGAACCCTCTTACACTGTTGGTGGGAATGCAAATTGGTGTAGCTGCTCCTGAAAACAGTGTGGAGGTTCCTCAAAAAATTAAAAGTAGAATTCCACTATGACCCAGCAATAACACTGCTACAAATCTACCAAAGAATATAGGAGTGCTGATGCATAGGGGCACATGTACCCCAATGTTTATAGCACCACTTTCAACAATAGCCAAATTATGGAAAGAGCCTAAATATCCATCAAATGATGAATGGGTAAAGAAAATGTGGTTTATATATGCAATGGAATACTACTTGGCAATGAGTAAGAATGCAATCTGGGCATTTGCAGCAGCGTTTGTGGAAGTAGAAGGTATTATGCTAAGTGAAATAAGTCAGTCAGCGAAATACACATATCATATGTTTTTACTCATATGTGGAACTTAAAAAACTTAACAGAAGACCATGGGGGAGAGAAGGGGAAAAATAGTTACAAACTGAGAGGAAGGGAGGCAAACCATAAGAGACTCTTGAATACAGAGAACACACAGAGGATTGATGGGTGTGGGGGAGAGTGGAACATACATGATGGGTATTGTAGAGGGCACCTGTTGGGATGAGCACCAAAGCCAAGAGCACACTATACACATTGTATGTTAGCCAATTTGACAATAGATTATATTAAAAAAATAAAATAAAATAAAATAAAATAAAATAAAATTAAATTAAATTAAATTAAATTAAATTAAATTGAATTTTGGCCTGACTAGTTTTTACGTCTTTTATCTCTGCCATAAGGAACTCCCTGAAGTCTTCTATATATCCTTATGGTTGTTGTTTTTATTTTTTTGTATTTTTTAAGTTTATTTATTTATTTTGAGTGAGAGAGAGCATGAGTGGGGAAGGGGCAGAGAGAGAGGGAGAGAGAATACCAATCAGACTCCACATTGTCAATGCAAAGCCTGTAGTGGAGTTCAACCTCAAACTGTGAGATCATGACCTGGGCTGAAGTCCGATGCTTAACCAACTGAGCCACCTAAGTACACCTATGATTGTTGTTAAATTCTGGCTCAGGCATATTACTTATATCTGTTTTTATTTGATCCCTGGCCATGCCCTCCGCTTGTCCTTTCTTTTGGGATGTATTCCTTCATCTTGGCATTTGTCTAGGTTTCTGTCTTTTCTCTGTGTTAGGAAATCCCATTTTGTTTCCTGCTCCTGAGAGTAATGGCTTTGTTAAGAAGAGTCTTATACTGTCCAGGACCTGGCATTTCAGGAAATGTTTCTGGTGTATGCTGTGTGCACTCTGTGCTGTGTTTTGGCTGCTCTTTTCCTCAGTTAGGCCTCTGTAGGTTTTCTCCTTGTCTCCTGTGGATAGTGTTTGGACCTTGGCTAGTGTGTGGTGAGTTTTAACTATGTATGCTCTTATTTGCTTGTTGAAAGAGTTCTAATCCTATTTTGACTAGAGCTGAAACTTTGTAGCACTTTATGGTCAGTAGACTTGGTGTGTGTGTGTGGGGGGGGGGGGTTTCTGGTCTTCTTGTGGAGGGGACCATTGCTCTTTTTCTCAGGCACATTTGCTTTAGCACCTGCAGAATGCAGGGGGTGGGATATGGTGTAGGCAGCTCAGGCCTCCACTATTAGTGCTGTGTTGCTCACTGATGTCAGTCCATGCTGATGGACAGAGGACAAAAATGGTAACAGCTCTCTTCCTTGTTCCTGGAGAGGGGAGTTGGTGCATGCTGCTGTTTGGGAAGCCCTTATAGAAGAGTGAATTGTCTTCCCTAATGTCCCAGATGCCTGCCTTCACTCTATGTACAGGCAATCTGCCCACATGGAAGCATAGTACAACTGTGTTTTATCTCAGGCATGCTGACTGTTTCAAACTCCAAATTTAGGGACCTGGCCCAGACCCTATGCTGATCCTCTGGTGAAGGTGTTGCTCTGCTGGGGCTAGTGTGTATTTGTCCCAGAAGAGCAGTCACACCATCTAGCAGGATCTTGGTGTATAATATGCAGCAAAAACCTGATGTCCAGGTTAGCTGCCCCGAGCAGGTGTCTCTGCCCCTATGCTAAGGGACTGGGCAGTACAATAACACATAACAGCTCTTTTGCCCCCTTAGAGGCAGTGCCACCTCTCCCAGATGTGTTCCAATAAGGGGGTAACTTGTCTTCTAGTGTATCCCAGGGTATCCTCAAATTGTCTTTTCTGCTCCCAGGTCTTTACCCTCCTTTTCCACAGGAGCACCAATGCACCCTCTAGGTTCCACCCAGCCATGGCAGACTTGAAATGTCAGTCTTTGAGCTTTACTGGCTGTAAAGCCTCATGCTAATCAGCCCTTCTAGTTTTCCTAAACAATGATTTTGGGAAAGTGTTTTCCCTGTGCAATCCTCTGTGCACTTCTCTCTGTCTGTCTCTCTCTGTCTCTCTCTTTCTCCTCTGTCCATGATCAGGGGTCCTTCCCCTCCATAGCAGCCACAACCCTTTTCTCCCCGAAATCACATCTCTACACCTCCTAACCTTCCACAATGTAGCCTCTTCTCTCCCTCTTGTTGTAGAGTCTTGTCTCTCAGTCCTAAGATTGATTTCTTGTGTGTTCAGAATGATTTTATATTTATCTAGCTATGTTCAAGTGATAAGGCAAGCATAGGGTCCTCCTCCTACTCTACCATTTTAACTTTTCCCATCTTCTTAATCTTAATGACTGCATTTGAATTCAGAGAAAAGACTTGAACTCTGGGGTCTGAAGCCCCAGAATGGTTAGCTTTGTTAGAATAACACACTTGAAACTAGACTGAATTCTTCACTTATAGTACTTTCCTGGGGTACAAAAGGGGGGATGACATGGGACAAAGTCACACAGCCCATGAGAACCAGAAATAGAAACCAGCTTTATGTTCCATACACTATTATTGTCACCAACATCAATATAGACTTTTCATAGTTTCATCCTTTAATAGCTCATTTAATATGTCTGAAATGGTATCATATTCCTAAATAAACATTCCATTTGAATGAGTCACAAGGACATGGAAATCCTGTCCTTATACCCATGAGTTAATAGACACAGCCTTGGAAGCAAGCTACAGGAGATATTCTCATGACTTGTCTGTTTTCAGCTGCCTTTGTACTTTTTTTCCCCTTCCTTTAGTCCTGACAGTCTTTCCTAACTCTTCTCCATTCTAGATGCTGTTTTTAGAACATGTTGGCTGAACAGAAGAATGAGTTTCATGTCCTAGACTCCCAAACAAACATCTGGAACTTCCATAGGGTTTCTAGATTTTATTTTTAAAAGAAAGTATAGTAAAAGAAAAACATACACACTACAAAACAGCACTATCATTTGTCATCACTATCACCATCAGAGTGATTGGAAACTATTTATCACACTTTAATGAAATTGGCCAGTTTTGCCTATTGGTGGAGGAGCATTCTGTGACAGATTGGTGGGAAACAGCAGACAGCTACATCTAGAAAGATCCTGAGTCAACTCACTTTTGTCCTGGGCCTCACAGAGGAGGCAGAAGGAGGGAAGGAAGGTCCTGAATTATCCTTTTTTCTTCTGTGTCTATCTCTCCTCACCTCTCCCTAATTTCTATCCCTCTGTCTCTTTTAATGAAGGCTCCACTCTTCTACTTTCTCTCTCCACTTCCCATTCTCCAGAGAAATTCAACTCCACTGAATACCAAGAGACATGAACTACCTCATGCTTTGTTTCTTTCAGGAGTCTCCCCAGTACCATCACTTTGGGCTCTGAACAGCTGCTAATGGAGGCCATTTTCTGTCCAGGGTTTCTGGTTCTGAAGAGTGGAAGGATGAGAAAGGAGGTAGGTAAACAGATCCAGTTCAGACTCCTCAATAGTGGAAGTACCTGCAGTTTACCTCACTCATTACTCAGAGGGCAAAAGTGGGTGTTAATATTCTTCCCAAGACAATGTAATTCAGTCTTATATAAAGAAAGCACATCTTCCTGTCAACATGACTTTGACTCTGCTCCACATGGACGCAATAACCTTGGCATGATGTTTAAGGGATGTTGGTTAGTCTGGCTCACCTACCTCATTTGTTAGAAATGATGTAGCCAGTGGAGAATTATTTCTCTTTATGTTTTGTAGATGAGGGCAGGAGGTCACCATCCATTCTCTTCTCGGTAGTTATTACTAATTTTACCATCTTATAGATAAGGAAGTTGTGATTCATGGAGAAAAGTTAACATAATAGCTAGTAAATTACAAAACTAACTTTGAACACCCATATCCTGCCAACAAGTCTAGTGCTCTTTGCACCTAATCTAAGCTTCTTGTAAGAACCAACATAAAATATTGAAGTGAGCTCAGGAGGGGGTGAATACTAACCTTGTGATTCTTCCATAAACTGGTGTTCCTCTGCTCAGTCCCTTAAGCAAGGCATGTCTTTCACCAACGAGCCTTTTTTTGATCATGCTTTTTGTCCTCTTCTGGGAGCCATCTGACCTCCTTGTCTTTGTATGGTTCTTTCTCACTTATCAGAGATGTCTCCCTGCCTTAACCCAATTCCTTCCTATCTCAGCTACCATTTTGTTTCCATCTCAAGTCTTCGATTTGCAATTATCTTTATTTGCCTGTTTACTTGTATTAAAAAAATGTTTTCTTGTTTGTTTGTAGTTGTTATCAGCTTAAATCTTAGAGAGGGCAAGGGCTTTGTATTCCCACTATCCAGAGCTTGGCATAAAGGCACTAACATATATTTTCTTGAATAAATGAGGACATTTAGGTCTTAATTGTCAGAAAAAGGATTTGGGGAAAGGGGCCTCCATTTTAATTTAGTGCTTTTTGTGTGTCAGCCACTATGTGAGTCAGTATCTGTGTGAAATAGACATTTTTCTCCTTTTGTTTTGATGGAGATGCTGAGAATTTTAAACAAGGTTACAGACCTGATAACTGGTGTAGCCAGGTGTCAAGCCAGGCCTGTCTGTTTGGTTTTGTTTTTCCTCATCAGTCCAGTGGAGGTCCACAAGAGTAGATCATGCAAACAAACTGATTTTATATAATGTTGGATGCAACAATTCTTTCAAAAGGCCTTGCATTTAGAGCCAGGAGTCTATTGGGAAATGGTCATGTTGAAAATTTCCTGAGATAATTCTTTATTTAGTACTAGACAGGTTGCCTGCCACAAAGGAAGACCAGGTAAACTTTGAGTGACTAAATTAATGATAATAGCCACATTTTCTTGGGCTAGATTTATAATAGTGTATGCATTGTGCAAAAAGCATCATGGCTTTCCTCTTAATCTTTGTAACACATTGGGTATTGTGGATGTCCCTTTCTTTCAGGTGAAGAAACCAAGACTCAGAGAATGAGTCTTAAACGAACTGTTTAAGCTCAATCAATTGGTAAGTGACAGAGGAGCACTCTGAGGTCAGGCTTCATCTTAGCCCCTGCTCTGTGTGGCTTTGTGTATTCTCCCGGGCTATGATGTCACTGGTGTAAGCTCATAAAGTGACAGCAGTGGGAAGCATCATTTTTGGAGCCCTTTCAACATGATAAGTACATACAGAATGTCAGTGATTTCCTTTAAGCCTCAGAACAGCTCTTAAGAAGTAGGTGGTATTGCTGTCTCCATTTGACAGATAGGGAACCCAAGACTCAGGGATTGTTATCTTGCACAGGGCATGGACTATTGGGGAGGCCTATCTCTTAGAGCATTCCCATTTTCCCTGAGTGGTGTCTGCAGATCAGGAATACTTGGAAGAGTAATTTAATGATTTTAGCTCATTTTCACGTTTTCAAGCTGGAGGAACAAGCCAGGCAATCAAAGTTCCCTGAAGCAAACACAGATGGAGAGCAGGTGGAACATGGGTGAAGGACATTTAGCTGAGTTTTTGGCTTAGATCTCTATTGGAGTTTCTGTTCTGGATGTCCTGCCCTGACCCTGCCTACCTCTGCAAATTTATTCTAAAATGGAGTGCACTTCTCCGAGAACTCATTGTCAAGCTTTGTTGATGGTTTAGGAAACCCATTTTCCACATGGCTTTCAGGTTCACACCCCAAAGAAGCTCTCCAATATCTGGGTGAGTTTTAGCTTACCCCTGCTGAATGGTCATGAGGACAGCCAGCTTTGTTCTCTTCTAAGGTGATAATAGAACCAGGGTGCCTGAGGCTTGCCCAGTGTCCTTAGTTTAGGAGCAAAAGTTAGATTGTGTGTTGAGGTCTTTCTTCTCTTGGGTCCCTGGACTTCTTGGCTAGTCAGAAGGAGTGTCTGCTTTAGGGCATGCGTTTTTATAATGTTTCGTGACTGATTCCAGCTTTTTAGTTCTGATAGTTCCATGCTGACTATGGAATAGAACGGGAGGAGGGAAGGTGGGTCAATGTTCCCAACCCTGGAGCCGAGGCTGGCCCTACATGAGCTGTGTTGGAGTGGAAAGAATATTGGCCCAGGTGTCTGAAGGCCTAACAGAGAGGCCTCTTTGGGGCTCAGCATCCTTATCTGTCAAGGGGGGTTATGATACCCATCTACATACTGTCTAGACCTTGGGTAGGGCAAATCCAGGACTGCTGTGAATGGCTGTGTACAGCTGAGCTCCAGGGCTGCAACCAAATCACTCAAGATCAATCCCCACCTCCCATGTCATTGTTGTTATATGACATTAGAAACAACACAATGGGATGGGGTGAGGAATGAAGAAGGAAATAAATAACGAACAAGCATTTCGTTGAGGTCTGATGTTCCCATTTTATAGTTGGGGAACTCAGGCCCAGTGAGACAGATTAATAAGTAACTTATGTGGCAAGAAAGGCAAAGACCGCATTCAGATCCAGACCTTCCTAGTTGCCTTTGGCCCATTTTCCTGGGCATCTGGTGCCTTCTGAGAAGGATTAATGTAGATTAGCCTGATTCTCCTGTCAGTTTTCAGTGTGTTAACAGAGTGGTCCCTGGGGCTGTTATTGTGCCTTTCAAATCCCCCATCTTAGGCTGGGGAAAGTCCAATGCATAGGCCTTTTCTTTCACCACATCCCATTGGCTACTCCTGCTACCACCTCTCCTAATGGGGTGTCCCAGGTGGCTGGAGTGAAGACATAACAGATTCTGTAAGGGAGGGACTTACCTTTGTTTAGGAAAATGCTGTTATAGCCATCCTGAGGGTAGGAGAGAGCAAGAGAAAAGAAGGGATGGTCAGAGGCTCTGCTTACAAAAATGACCCAAATTTCACCTTCTTCATGAAACCAATGCAGACCTCCTTATTTAAAATTGAATCCTGTGTTCCCCAGCATGCTTGGTCCTTCACCTTTGCTTTTGCTTTTCTCTGTCTTTTCATCAGAGCAGTCACCACATTCTAATCTACTCTGTAATTTGCTTATTTATCACTTTATGTATGTTTTCTGTTTCACATTCATGACTACACTCAAGGAGGGCAGTCTCTGTCTCTTTGCTCAGATACCTCCCAAATGCTTGGAGCAGACCTGATGCATAGTGCAAAAAAAAAAAAAAATGTTTGTTGAATGAAAGCATGAGCTTGGGAAAAGGAGGGAAAGCTGAGTGACAGAGTAGGTCAAATGGATAAGTAGTATTTTCAGGATGCCTGGGTGCTCAGTCGGTTAATCATCTGACTCTTGATTTTGGTTCAGGTCATGTTTTCATGGTTTGTGAGATGGAGCCCCCCATCTCAAGTTGGAGCCCCGGGTCAGGGCTTGGGATCCTCTGTCTCCCTCTCTTTCTGCTCCTCCCTGGCTCACGCTCTCTCTTTCTCTCAAAATACATACATACATACATACATACATACATACATACTTTTTTTTAAAAAAAACAAAGATATTTTCAAGAACGGGGAACTCCAAGTTTAACTGCAGGCTGGGGATATTGGTGTGATGTGGTGTGTATGTGTGTGTGTGTGTGTATGGATGTTCATGCATGTGTGTGTGTGTGTGTGTGTGTGTGTGTGTGTCTGTGGTTTATGATGTGTGTGAATATATGTCTGAGTTTGTGTGTATGTCAGTGTGTGCATGAATGTGCATGCATATGTGTCTTGAGGTGGCAGGGACAGCAGAAAGAAGAAAAGAGCAGGTAACTCCAGTTTATTCTCAATGCCAGGAGCATCGATGGCACAATGTGATGCTGCTGGGAGGTGCTGACCCAGGTTCTTATCAATAGTGGCTTCCCTGATGGTGAGGCTGGATGAATTCGAGTGTTGGTGTTGGCAGCAGAAATGCTTGTGGGCCCCTCACACAGGTGTGTAGGATATGCTGCAAGCAAGGGCTTTGTGACCCCTCTACCCTGTGAGGTTGCACAGTGGGTTTTCCCTCATCTTGGCTAAAGGACTCTGAGACTTATTGAGGCCCCATGGGGCCTGACTCCTCTTTCCTAAGCTGCATGGACTCTATGTGACCTGATTCTGAGTTCTGACTCTGCCTGAGCTGTGTGATCTTGGGCAAGTCTCTTATGTTTCTCTCCTGTGCCTTCATTTCCTTATCTGTAAATGGACTAATCAAGGTGACTGCTTTATCAAGCTGGTATAATGTGAGGCTTGTGATTTATTAACAGATACTGTAATCCATTCTGTGGGCCACAGCCAACATAAGACCATGCCTGAGACACATCTTACTTCTTGCATGCTTTGCCAAAGGCAGGCCTTAACCAAAGTTGCACTCAAATTCTGGAAGCCTCAGATATTTGACCAACTGCACAGCTGCCAAAGGATTAAGCTCCCTGTGGCCGGCCCTGTGGCTGGGCAGAGTCCAGCCTGACCCAGAAGCCCCTCCCTGCAGGTAGCTGTGGTTTCTGATTGTGTAGTCACCTGCTATATAAGGCCCTTTACACACCTGCTCTAATCCTCTGCTGGGATCCACCTTCTGTGGGCAGTCTCCAGGACAGACTCTGAAGGTGAGGGGCTGAAGCCAAGCTGTGGGTGGGGGGAGGGTGTCCCACCTTGAGAGGAGCTGAAACCAAGGGAAGGGCATTGTGGGGGTGGTTGCGGTCCAGGGCATTCTCATGGCTCTGGCTTCTTTAGCAACACTCAGGAAAGGGAAGGCTGGTGAGGAGAGATGTGTGCATTGTGGGGTTTGCTCATGGTATGTGCTTTGTCCTTTTCATACCTGCTCTGAACTCTGCTTGCCTGTGTATAAAATGAAAGCAATTGTGGTAGAACCCTCTCAGGCTATTGAAAATACCCAATTATAGAATGAGTGGAAGGAAGTACTTTGCAAAGGGTTTTTTTAGATGCTGCGTGTTCACATTTTCCATATGAGGCTCCCTTTCCCAACCTCCACCTCACTGGCTTCAGAGGTGGCAAGCAGGGCCCAAGTTCTCACCACTCCAGACTCTGACTCTCTGCCATGTGTCCCTGGACTGGATCCTGATCTCTCTGGGCCTCCTTTATTTCCCTATGAAAATGAGGCTAATAATCATGTTTATGCCACAAGGAGAAGCAATTTATGTACCAGGCATGGCTGCTATGGCCTCTTTACGCTCATCTCTTTACCTCCCTTTCCATCCTCTTCCACACTCACAAGGCTTGAGAAGACCCTTCCCAGGAGGCTCACCCCCATGAGCCTATCTCCCTACTGGGGTTCCTGAAGCCTGGAGGGGTCATCGGGCATGGGGACATGCAGGGTGCAATGAAGAGAACATCTGCCACAAGCTTCAAATTAGACATACTTAATTTTTCTCCTTGTTTTTTTTTTTTTTAATATTTTGTGGCCATTAGATAATATATGGGCCCATCTGCCTCCCCTGATTGAACTAGTTTCTTTTCATTTTCACCAACCCCTAATAAGTCAACTAAGAGATCATAGTTGAAGTGGTGTGTGTGGTGTGTACATGTATGTAGTGTGGAAAGGTAAGAGGTGAGAGGTGGGCTGCAGCTCCCAGGTGAAGGTCAGTTCTCCCTATCATGGTGCAACTCAGCTTTGGAGCTTAAAGGATTCAGAATGAAGTCCCAATTTTGACCTAACAAGCTGAGTGAATTTGGGCAGCATTCATTATCTCTGTCTATAAGTTTGCCACCTGCTGAGCAGAGCAATAAGCAACACTGTGCGCTGGGACTTTCTGTGATGAAGGAAATGTTCCAAAGTTGTGCTGGCCAATAAGCGGTCACTAGCCAGGTGACTGAGAAACAGAATGCTGTTTTTTTTTTCAACATTTCAATGAATCTAAATTCAAATAGCCACATGCAGCTTGTGGCTACTGTTTATAGGGTAAATGAGCTAACAATCAGGAAGGACTCCGTGCAGAGCCAGATACTTCCCCTCCTTGCTCCTTTGATACATGGGCAAGATGAAATTCTGGGAGCTCTGATTCAGGATCCTAATGAATACAGAGAAACTGTAGCTATCAGATGATTGGTGGATACAGAAAGACTGCTGTGCTGGAGCCTCTGGTTCAGTCCTGTAGCCTGATTGTGTTCAGGCCTGGGGCTCTGGTACTCACATGAGTTTGAGGCAGTGTGGGTGGTGGTTAGGGGCCTTAGCTAATCCCAGCTCTATCACCTCCCAAGAATGTGACCTTGACTTTGAGTGATTTATTTAACCTCTCTGGGACTTGATTTTCCCTATGAAATGAGGGCGATGCTAATAATAGTTCCTGTCTGCTAGGGTGGAGGCATTACATGAATTAAAGAACACAGAGTGCTCAGAATAAAGTGCTCAATAGGTGTCTGCCCACTGGGGTGGTGATGACAACGGTAAGCCCCTCAATTATGTGTATGAGGCCAGATATTAGCTAGAGGATTACATTATGCTCTGGGACAGGAAAGCCCAGCTTTCTTCTTGGATCCCATTCCCAGTGGGGCTGGCAATCTTCTGCTTGCCCATCTTGTACCTGAAGTGGCTCCGTAGGAAATGCACAGGCTGCGTTTTGTATCTGTGTGTAGATGTTTCTGCAGGCATCCAGAATTGGGGAAATCCCAGACTGATGCACATAAAAGGACAGCATAGAAACTGCATCACAAATCTGTGCTCACAGCTAAGAATGCTGACTCTTTCTTTCACAAGGATGGGCTGTGTGCTGGGCTTATCAAAGTATGATTACAATTAGGGGATGTTCCAAGACCCCAGACTGCCTTATTTGTGTCTCTTCAGGCTTAGAGCTGTACAGCCACAGTCCTTGTCCTTGTGAGACACCAGATCCAGCACCATGAAAGGCATCCTCCTTACCTGTATCATCGCGGCACTTGTGGTAACAGCTGTAGGTGAGGGAAAACAATGACACCCTTTGGGAATAAAGACCTCTTTTCACACCTCATCAAGGTCTTCTGTTCTTGGTGCTCTGGGGTTCTCTCATGTGGCCTCTCATGTCAAAGTCTGGTCAGTGGATAATGGGAGACTTCTCTGTGCACACTGGTGTCAGTGGAGCTGGGGCTCTGTGCTGTGGTTATTCCCACTGGGAAATGGTGGACAGTGGTGAGAAACTAATGGGGGTGGCTATATCTCACAGCTTCAAGTTTGGGGGATGCCAGAGGGAAGGGATACCTCCCAGCTATTCCTTTAGCTTGAGATGGATGTGGTGCTTTGTCCATAGTACACTCTATAAGTGTCTCCTGAATGTTGACAATGTTGGACATCTTGTCTCCCCAGAATCCCTCAGTTGTGTGCAGTGTAATTCATTGACAAACTCCTGTGTCAACAGCAACATCACTAGGTGTCCCTCAAGTGCCAATGTCAGCTGTACCAGTTTCTTGGCCAACTCTTCTCTAGGTGAGTCTGGGATGCTATAACCCCCCATTTCTGGGATTAGCATGGGGCAGGAGCTGGATAGGGTGGCGAGGGAAGAAAGGAAGGCTGAGGAAAGGCCCAGCTGTGCAAAGAGAGAGATGGGCTCATGGATATGCCTTCCAGAAGAAGCAAAATTCAGAAGTCAGATGAGAATGCAGGAGCAAACAGGCAAGCCCTTGTGGCTTTTTGGAATGGCTGCCCTTGACTGAAATCTCATTCTGTACCTGAATTAGTGGATGTGAGAAGCAGGGGAACCTCTTAGTAAACCGCAAAGCAGGAACTTTGCTCTGGGTGCTTGCATTCTTCCATTTTTCCTCCCCAATTTTCTCTGTTTCAGTGCTCATTCCTGTTCCAGACCCAACATACTTTCACTCATACTCCCTCCCAGGGTGTTTTCCTGGCATGATTGTTACCTCTCTCTCAGAGCACTTAGATTTATTTTTAACTTTTTATTATGGGCATTTTCAAATATGCACAAAAGCAAGAAGAAGAATATAATGCATTGCCATGTAACCACTATCCTGTGTCAATAATTATCAACATTTTGCCTTTTTTTGTAATAATATTTTATTTATTTTTTGAAATTTATTTTTTCTTTTGTTTTTAAAATTTACTTATTTTTTTTTTTTGAGAAAGAGAGAGACAGAGAGAAAGTGGGGGAGGGGCAGAAAGAGATGGGGGCAGGGACAGAATCCCAAGCAAGCTCTGAGCTGCCAGAGCAGAGTCTGATGTGGGGCTTGAACTAATGAACCATAAGATCATGACCTAAGCCAAAATTGGATGCTTAACCAACTGGGCCACCCAGGTGCCCATGCAATGGTATTTTAAAGCAAACTTAGATATCATGTAATTTCACCTAAAAATACTTCACTATTCATCTCTCATAAGGACTTTTTTTTTTTTCTTTTTATGTAACTACCATACCATTATATGCCTAAGAAAATTAGCTGGAATTCTTTAATTTTCTGTAGTAGCCAGGGCATCTTAAAAATTTCTCAATTGTTTCAGATGTTGTGTTATAGTTAATGTATTAGAATTTATATATAAACAAAATCCCCACACTGTATTTTGCTGTCAGATCTAATATGTCCAATTTGTTTTATAACAGGAATCAATCATCATTTTGTTGTTGTTGTTCAATCCCACTGATTTGTTGGAGAAACTGGACCATTTGTCCTATAGTTGTCTCATATTCTGGCTTTGGTTAATTGCTTCTTTGTGGTGTCATTTCTTTCTTCCCCTATTTCTGGTATTTTCCTATAAATTGGATCCATGCTGCTCAGTAGAACTTTCTTCAATAATGGAAAAGTTTACATCAATGCTGTCTTATATAGTAGCCTCATGTAGTTATTGGCCACTTGAAATGTGGTTATATGACTGAAGAGCTGAATTTTAAATAGCCACATATAGCTACTAACTACCATATCAGATAGCTCTGATCTAAAAGCTTGACTGTATTCAGGTTTAACATCAGATTGCACTTAGGACCATCAGATCTGCTTGGCTATTTTTCAAGATGCTAAGACTGATAAGTGCACTCTGGAATATTGGCCCAAACTACCATTTTCAAGCTGCTCATCAGTCTTTGTCCTGAAGTTTAGCCTGCACCTCTGCTAGTCTCCTGCTAAAGGAAGGAACTACCTCATGGGGAAAATTTTTTCTTTTTGCAGGAAACTCTCCCAAGTGTCTCTGAAATCACATTGAACTGAGGATATGTTTCTACTGTTTCCTAAAGCAGTCACTATTCAGGGTCTCTGCCCTCTCTGAAGCTTCAGCACCCAGGGATGATATTCTGTGTTTGTCTTTGTGCAGCGGCAGCCATTGCATTATATCAGGATAAGGCCTGCTCTGCAGAGAACTGCAGGGAAGGAAGAGACATGGTTGAAGCTTTCACTGTCCATGTGTCTGGTGAAGAACGTTTTCACTTTACAAGCCAGTGTTGCCAAGGGAAGGAGTGTAATGACACCAGTGATGCTCTAGGTGGGTGCTGGCAATGTGCCATCCTCCCTCTGTCTACCTGGCCCTGTCCCTTCCTTTGCCACCTGTGGTTCTCACTCTCTGGGGGACATCTCAGGTCCAAGAGCTTCAGTACATATCTAAGTAATATAAATAGCTGACTTACAACAATTACAACAATTACAGGAAAATGGGAAAACCACCACTACTCTCATGCTTTCCTCTTTTCCAAGTACAGACAGAAATCACAGCACTCCAAGTTGGATGGAATTAGATGCTTATTAGTAGTTCTAAAATGTGGTTTCAGGCCCTATTTTAAGACTGTAGGTATTAAAAATTATGGCAAACTCCAGAGAACTTTGATTTATGTGATCCATATGATCAGTATTTACTGTATTAGAAATTTTAAAAATTAAAAAAATGTCCAAAAGAAATTTTAAAAATCTTTATTGAGGTTCCTAAAAAATAATAAACCCACATATGAACATTAATAACATTTTTAAATAGAAAAAAGCATATCTTCCAAAACAAAACATAATATTTAGTAAGAAAAGTGGCATTGTTACATATTTTCTCAAACATGTTTGGTTACTGGCTTAATAGAAGGCAACCCAGTTGTCTTCTTTGCATTTGCTTGTGCATTTATTTAATCTGTTGCAATCTCTCATGTCATGTAACCTTTCAAAAACTCCACTGTACATTCATGAGAGAAAGAGAGTGAAAGAGGCAACGAACATCTTAGTATTATCATGAAAATGTTTTTGACCTTGTGGACTCCCTGAAAGATTTTTGGGTGATTCCCAGTAGTTCTTGGACCATAATTTGACAACTGTTGGTCCATACAAAGCTCTCTCTTTTTAGTGTTTATTTATTTTTGAGAGAGAAAGAGCAGGAGAGGAACAGATGGAGAGGGAGAGAGAATCTCGAGCAGACTCCTTGCTGTCAGTGCAGAGCCTGATGTGGGGCTTGAACTCATGAACCATGAGATCCTGACCTGAACTGAAATCAAGAGTAGGATACTTAACTGACTGAGCCACCCAGATGCCCCTCCTACCAAAGCTCTTTTTTCAAGGAGAAGAAAACATAGCCACAAAGGCAAGGTTAATTGGTCATAGTTCTAGCATAGGTCATTAATAGCAGAACTGGGTCTCAGTATAATTTTGGTAAGTAATGGCATGTGTTCATTTATTCAGAGAAAGATTTATTTATTTAAAGGTTTATTTATTTTGGGGAGAGAGGAACAGAGAGAGAGAGGCAGATATATATATATATCTGACAGACTCTGAGCTGTCAGCACAGTGCCCAACACAGGACTCAAACTCACTGTGAAATCATTACCTGAGCCGAAATTGGATGCTTAACAGACTGAGCCACCCAGGTACCCCTATTCAGAGAAAGATTTAGTAACATCTATACACTTATTGGCATGTTCATCATAGCTGGCTAATGTTGACATCGGTTGGTTTTCTTCTCAGCCCAACACAACCACTGACCATAGTTCTTAAAGACTGAATGGTTTGTAAGGGCAAGTGTGTGGGGTTGTGTGCTATAACTGTTTTGGGGGGATATGTAACTATTTGGCTGGGATGATTAGTGTCTTCATGCAATTGCCCATTCTCAAGTTCTCTCTGGCCAGCATATTTGCTTGCTTGTCTCCTTCAGTACAAGGCGGTGCCATGTTCTGTGTTTTAACACTGTTCTAAATTTCTCTTATTCTTCCCAGCTCCTCTACAGGAAGATGTGTCCAACAACACAGAGTGTCTTGCATGTTACGGATCTAATGAAACTTCCTGTAGTGTGAAATCCAGGAAATGTTATAAAGAAGAACGGTGTGTTAGTCTTGTTGCAGAATTTAAGACTGGTACGTCTTGGGTCCTTTTATGAGACTTGAGTTGAAAACCTATCAAGTGTTGGGTAATAAGTTCTAGGTTAACAAAAGAAGGCTGGGGGAGGTTAGTAGGATAAAAAGACAAGGTCAGAATGTCTTTGAGATAGTGAGGCTGTTAATGTAGCCTTGAGCTGTTTGCTATTTCTGCCACCTTAGTCCAGAACCATTCCTTCTGGGCTGTCCACCTCTTGAACCTTGTTCTACTGTGGCTTACAATCAAGCCAGGCCTGTTTAAGTGCATTGTGTCATTCCTGGCATTTATTTCTTTACTAGGTTGGGTTGTTCTGTGGAGGTGTGTGTTTGCTTTTATTTCCTTTTAATACTTAACACTTTTCTCTCTACTTGTCACTGAGAAGTGTCGGCTTATGACAACATGGATCACCTGACTGAAAGAGTTAGATTGGGTTTAAGAGCCAACAATTTGCTTTTTGCTATAGAAGTAATTTGATATTAACCATTATGAAACACAAGTTAACTATTTATTTATTTATTTATTTATTTATTTATTTAGAGAGGAAGAGAGAGAGTAAGAGAGGGTCAGAGAGAGAGGGAGAGAGAGAATTCCAAGAAGGTTCTCTGCTGTCAGCACAAAGCCTGATGTGGGGCTTGAATTCACAAACCATGAGATCATGACCTGAGCTGAAACCAAGAGTCTGAGTCTAAACTGATTGAGCCACCCAGGAGCCCCACAAGTTAACCATTATAAAATACAAAGCTAATACTATACCCAAGTATTTAAAGAATAATACATTTATTAGTTAGGTTATGTTTATTACTGTTAAAAAGCAACCTCTAAATCCTCTGGCTCAATGTAACAGATGTTTGTTTTTTGCTCATATGGCAGTTGATTGCAGAGTTTTGGGGCCTGTGTTTCTTCCATCTCGAGGCTCTGGTTCCCACCTACCCAGGACTTGGCAGCTGCCTGCTATATTCTTTGAATCTCACCAATAGGTGGGGGAAAGAGAAGGAGTAGAGGAAGGCAGGAAAGTCTTTTTTTTTTAATGTTTATGTTTGAGAGAGAGAGAGAGGCAGAGAGAGGGAGACAGGGGATCCAAAGTGGGCCCCCCACTGACATCAGAGAGCCCCATGGGGGGCTCAAACTCATGAACCTACTGAGCCACCCAGGCACCCAGGCAGGCAGGTTTTTATAGGCAAGGCCTGGAGGTACATGAGTCACTTTCTCACATTCTGTTGGCCAGAACCCAAACTGCATTGGAGGGTGGAAATGCATTCTAATGATGTCTAGTGGTGGGCCAGCAGGAAAGGAAGAGACATGAAGCTAAAATTAGAACAGCCAGTGAGTCTCCGTCACAATACGGCTTAGAATAAAAATAGTTTAAGAACACCAACACTCAAGTACAATTTAATTTCAACTTTTGTTAATGACAATTATAGTATTGGAAATCCATGTTTACATGTAATTGCAGATTTTTCAGTGGGGTCAAACATCACACGTATCTTGAAGCTTTTTTTTACTTTTCTAAAGATTTTTTAGAAGAGTTTTAGGTTCACAGAAAAGTTGAGAAAAAGGTAGAGAGATTTCCACATACCCCATATGTGTTCCCACACATACATAGACTCCCCCTGCTATCAACATTCCACACCAAAATCGAACATTTGTTGTAATCTATGAACCTACATTGACACATCATTATTACCCAGAGTCCAAGGTTTACATTAGGATTCACTGTTTGTGTTGCATATTCCATAGGTTTTGACAAATGTATAATGACATGTATCTACCATTATAGCATCACACACAGTAGTTTCACTGCCCTAAAAATCCTCTATTAATCTCTTACCCCTGGAAACCTCAGATCTTTGTACTCTCCCCATAATTTTGCTTTTATCAGAATATCATATATTTGGAATCACATAGTATGTAGCCTTTTCACATTGACTTCTCTCATTTAGTGATATAAGGATTTTCAAAAAAAATTTAAAAATCCCTAGGATTTAAACACAGTTCTGATGTTTAATTCTAAACTATGTCTAAAGATAACAACAACATCAGAAAGACTTTCTCTTTCCACTCAGCTTGTTACCAGGTATCATTTGGTGCCAAGGATAGATTTTTTTTTTTTAATTCATAGTATTTGACTTAATCTGAAGGCCAGACAGATCAAAGTGGCCATACATGTAGGGGTGTTTTTTTGTTTGTTTATTTTTGCCCACTTCCCTCCCCCCCCAATACTGTAGACATGTGCCAAGCAACACATTTTTGTAGCTCACTCTAATTCAATCTCCAGCACTGCTATTTTCTATAGAAAAGTAAGTCATTGTTTTCTTCAAAGGGATTTGGAGAGTTTTCCTTCCTTCTCAAAGCAAGTTTGTAGCCCTTGTTCAGATAAGTAGCTAGTCCCTTCCAGGTTTTTCCTCCCCTGTGAACTGTCTGTTCCCTGGAGCTGTTTAAGTTGTAGCCATTAGAGCAATACTGGCACATACTATGAGCTCAATAATGGTAGTTGCAATCACAACAACATCTTCTTTGCAAATTCCCTTGGCATTTTCCTAGGACTTGCACCTTTAACAGGGTTAAATACAATATAATTCAGATTTAGAATTAAGATCACCTCTAGTTTTCTTAGAGAAAATTCTGGCAGAGAGAACTCAGGTCTAAAGAAAAGTGGGGATGGAAAGCAGAACCTGGAGGAGGGGAGTCTGGGAGAAGACCTTCCTGGACTGAGAGCAGAGGGGATGAGCCCATCCCTGGATTTTTTCACCTGTCAGCTCCTCAAGTAAACACTGGAGATTTGAGTCCCAGGCTTATTTCTGTGAGCTCAGGCTTGCATCCACCTTCTGGAGCTTCAGTTTCTTCTGGAGTTAGGTGGGGGTCTGTGTTCTGACCTATGTGGCCCCTCTGCTATTACCATTTGGTGTGATTTTGTTTTTTTAATGTTCATTTATTTTGAAAGAGAGAGAGAGAGAGAGAGAGAGCGAGCGCAGAGGCAGAGAGAGGGAGAGACACAGAGAAAGGGAGAAAGAGGATCTGAAGCAGGCTCTGTGCTGTTGGTGGAGAGCCTGATGCAGGACTGGAACTCACAAACTATGAGACCATGACCTTAGCCAACATCAAGAGTCAGACACTTAACTGACTGAGCCACCCAGGTGCCCCTCCATTTGGTGTTCTTGATCCTAGGTCTTTCCTCTAAGCTCTTGTTTTAGATTTAAAACAGGTTTCAGGTTGCTGAGAGGCCTGTGGAAGAAGCACAAAAAGGGAGGTGAAGTCCTTACTGTCTCCATTGCATTCACAGAGTCTAAGACGCTTGTGCTGAAAGGCTGTTCCAACATCAGTAACTCCACCTGTCAGTTCCTATCTTCTAAGAACCGGACAATTGGAGGAGTCATCTTCCGAAAGTTTGAGTGCGTAGACAGTGCCAACACCTCCTCAACCGCCATTCCCAATGCAACCTTGACCACCCCTCCTGTTGGCAGCTCCTCAACACCCATCTCCAATGAGCCCACCACCCCAGATATGGGGTCCAAAGTCTCTTTCACCCCTGCAGCCTTTGCCAGCCTCCTTCTGCCGAGGCTGCTACTCTGAGATTCAACTGCCGTCCTCAAATGCCTCACCCTTCCCCTGTTAACTGCTCAGTAAATAGCAGTCACAGCCTTCCATGCAAAGCCCTGTGACAGCCACATTTTTCTCCCTTATTAAAGCATTGGTACACTGGCTGGCCAAATCTGTCCTGATGTGCTCTGGGATGGGCTTCCTTTCAGCTGCTGTCCAGCACCACAACCCAGTTTCTTGCATTTGAAACCTGTGCACCTTAGTGTGTGGGCTCCCAGGACCTCCCTAATCTTCTCATCTTGCTTCTGAGAAACAGACCCTTTCACCTTATTGGCATTTTCTGCCTAAAGCCCCGCACTTCTGGGGACTGACATGTCACCATCCCCACCTGCACACAGTCATGCCTGTAATGCCCTGTGTTAACCCTAGGACTGATATCTGGCTCTTCAGTTATGGTCCTTGATATGGTCACAGGCCCACAGTGACATTGTCCACAGGGCCCAAAGAGGGGTGCAGAGGAGATGCTGAATCATGGCAGACTCCCCTGCCTAACCTCACAGGCAGAGACATAATGCTGTTGGTGCTCCAGGTGACCAGATGTTTCATAGCCTTCACAGAATGGAACGTAGCTACGGAGCCCCAGTCCCTCTTCTTGAGAACCTACAATGAAAGACAGAGTTTTTGACTCCATATCAGATACCCAAGGAACAAGAAAGGTATTCAATCCAATAGACACAGAAGTCCAAGTTTAATAAATAAGGTGGGTCTTGAAATGGACTTGGAAGAATGGAGTTTTCTGTAATAAAATTTTTTTGAAGGTGTATAAACCAATGTGGGTCTTGATTGTCCAGGCTTGATGACAATGTATCAAGAGCAAAGCTACCATATGGCAGTAGCTCATCACCACATTCTTATTCGTGTATTTATTTTATTTATTTTTTATTTTGAGATAACTTGAGACTTACCAAAAAGTTGTAAAACAACACAGAGAATTCTAGCACTCCCTTCATCCACCTTCCTCTTATGTTTACATCTTACATAACATGCTACAATTACTGAAATTAGGAAGTTAGCATTAACACAATATTGCTAAGTAATAGACCTTTGCATTTCACCAATTTTCACTAATGTCCTTTTTTCTGGCCCAGGATCCAATTCTTTGCATTTAATTGCTATGTCTCCTCAGGCTCCTACACACTGTGACAGTTCTGGAGTTTTTCCTTTACTGGAAAGTTATTTTTCATAATGTCCTTCAATTTAAACTTGCCTGAAGTTTTCTCATCATAAGATTGAAGTTACACATTTTTGGCAAGAATGCCACAGAAATATTGTGTCTTTCTCAGTTCATCTTATTGGGAGGTATATGATGTTGATGTGTTGTATCACAGTTGGTGTTAACCTTAATTGCTTGGTTGAGATAGTATCTGCCAGATTTCTTCCCTTTGCCATTAATAATAGGCTAAATTGTGCTGCTATAACAAACAGGTCTTAGTCAAAAATATATTTAATACAAAGGAATTTAATAACCACAGTTTGTTTCTCAGTTACTTAAACTTGTACAGATGTTTCTGACTAGGCAGATGTCCTGGGAAGCTATCCTCTGAGAGTGAGGAAGAACCCAGGCTACTTTTACCCCATGGTTCCCCCATGGAACTTCTTGGGCTCTCAGTTAAGTGTTCTGCATCTATCTGGCTTACAAGTTAAGAAAGAGAGAGAGAGAGCTTAGAGAGCCACACAGTATGCTCCAGGGGCCAAACCTGGCAGTTGCATCCAACACTTATGCTCATAATATTGGCCAGAAGTAAATCACATGTCATGAGAGGAAGTAGTTTATCCACAGGCACCTCAAAGTCTCTGTCTCAGAGGCAGTATGACTCAATGATAAAGGATATGGTCTATAGAACCAGAGTATGGCTTCAGATTTCAGCCCTAGAACACTGAGCAGCAGATCTCACCTTTCTGTGCCTCAGTTTCCTACCTGAACTGCAGGGATAGTGATAATGCCTGTCACATTGGTTTGTGAGAGCTGCCAACATAGTTCATCTTGGCAATGAGTAAATATTAGACATTAATCATTTTTTTTAACATTTATTCATTTTTTTTGAGAGAGAGAAAGAGCGTGAATGGGGAGGGGCAGAGAGAGAAAGGGAGACACAGAATCCGAAGCAGGCTCCAGGCTCTGAACTGATAACATAGATCCTGATGTTGGGCTCAAACTCATGGACCATGAGATCATGACCTGAACCAAAGTCGGATGTTTAACCAACTGAGCCACCCAGGTTCCCCTATTAGACATTAATAAGTGAATCTAGTTTGAAAGTGGCTCTTCCATATGCTCTAGGGAGAGAGGGGACAATCAGAAATGGTGATGTAGAAGGCACATACCTGGCCCACTTCCCTCAAGGCATGCTGACCTCACTACCTCCATGTCTCAGGATTCCCTCTCTCATCTCACCCCCTCCCCGCACACTTCATGGCTGCTGACACCATGGCCCCATGGACTGTAAGAAGGCTCATCTGCATCCCCCTATGGCTGTCTAATCCAGGCAGCCAAGGGCACCACCAGAGCTGATCTGCTCTTAGAACCTCCTGGAATTCCCCATGCTCAGCATTGATGTGAGGAAGCAGTGGTATTTTTGGTGAAGTATAAAGTGTCACACAGGAATGGAAACCAGGATGCTGAGAATTGGGGAGGTGGCTGGAGGGTGAGAGGGCCAGATCGCAGGAGGTCTCTGCATGTTGCAAAGACTCTGGCATTAGACCAAGGCTCCGTGGAGCCATAGCATGAGCACATGAATAGGAGTGGGGTTAGGTTTCCATTCTGGGAGGCTCTCCCAGACCTCAGGGTCATGTGGAAAGACAGCAAAAAGACAGGACAAGGAGGGAGTTTAAATGGAGAAGTAGTGGAGACCTGCCCAGGCAGATGCTCTGCTATCCTGCTTTAATTGAGAGTAATTAATACCCTAGAAATGCACTTCTGTTTGCACTGATGGTTCCTGACTCCTCACCCAGAGTAGGGAAGAGAGCTGAGCACAACTCCTGCTCAATGTCTACCTTATTTTTCCTGGTTGTCCATGCTTAACTCCAGACCCCTGTCATCTGGGCTAGGTCTTGGACTTACCACTGGGATAAAGCCCTTTGCTGCCAATTCTTCCTTAGTCCTAGCCTAGGCTCCAGGATAAGTCCTTATGGCTGAGGAGCTCCACAGAATTCTACACTTACACTGTACAGCTGGACTGATCACAAATGGCTTCATTTTCTTTCCATTGTACTTTTTAGTTTGTAAAGCTTTTTAGCTCAGGCTATTTTATTTAGAATCAGCTTTATTCAGGTATCATTTACATATGATAAAATGCATGTGTGCAGACTGATGAGTTTTGATAAACATGCCCACTATTCCAGTAAAAAAACAAGTGTTACCCCCACCCGCTGAGTTCTGCCAGTATCCCTGTAGTCCATTCGACTCCAGCCCCATGCATCCACTTGTAACTCCACTGTCCCCTCCAGGAAGTGACAGGGCAGATCCTTTGCTCACATTCCATCAAACTGAGCAGTTCTTAACTACCTGGACACAAAGCAATGGCTTGGGGTGGGGTGGTCAGCTATTCCCAGCAACAACTCTGCCCCATGGAAGGGGAAAGTCAGGGGACCATTTCCACCCGACCCTTCCACCTACTCAGTGTCTCAGCTGGGAAGACAGCAGGAAGGTTTGGAGTTTTCTTTGTGGGCTGGATATTGCATCTCTTGGTTGAATTATGATCTGAACCAAAACTCCAAATACTTCTTGATCTAAAATATTACCTGAACTAAAGCTAAAACCACTAATCACCGTAACTCTCACCAATTCCATTTTTAACTGGATGAGTGAATATACCCCAAGAGGATGTGAGAGTGATAATGGTCTTGAGACGTTCTGCAAGGGTCTTAAGTATCCAGGTGTGACTGTAGATCTGAGCACCAGAGGAAGTTTGAGGGAAAGGATGTCTTGGGGTGGGAGGTGGGGCGGTGGACAATGGGCTCAGAGATGGTTGCTCTTAGGCTACAGAGACCAGCTATTTGGGTCAAGTGATTCCAAAGATTCTGGTGTCCTCCAAAGTGCTGCCACTAGCAAAGTTGCTAAAAGATATAAGGCTTCAAGTACAGTGTTTCAGGAAGAAACACTCTTCATGGAAGAAGAGTGACCAGTTAGAAGAATTTTGCTGAAGAAAATTGTAACCCATTCCCAAGTGATGTTTTAATTTGCATTTCTCTAATTATGGAGTATGAATATTTTTTCACATGTTTAAAGGCTACAAGGATTTTATATACATCTTACATATTTTGTCTGTTAATGTCTTTTCCTTATTTTTCCATTGAATTTCAGTTCTTGGTCCTTCATTTTTTTTCATTTTGATTTAATAGGTGCAGAAACAAACACTGTAATCATATCAGTAGTGTGTCTTGCAACTTTAAATTTACAAAAGAATAACATATTTTACTTCATTCAATCTTTATAAAATGGTTATGATATAAATTAATAAAATTATAATATAATTGAGCATTAAATAAACAACTGATGAAATAATACAAAATTGGATACTAAGTTCCACAGCCTGAGCAGGTACTAAACATTAAATATTAATAATAAGCATTTAATATTATAATATTGAACATTTCTAATAATCTTTTAACAAAAAGGAGGCTTTAGGAAATGTAGAGTAATTGCCTTTTTAAAAAATGAGTAGAGTAAATGTTTTTCTAACCAATTTAAAATGAAAATCTTATAGTTTTTTTTTTCCAGAACTCATTGTCCTACATGGATATATGAATAATATCCCACATGTAAGAGCTTTACTTTTGTTTTTTGTTTTTTTTTTTTAAAGTAAATTTCATGCTCAGCGTGGGCTGGAACTCATGACCCTGAGATTGAGAGTCAGATGTTCTACTGACTGAGCCAACTAGGCTTCCCTTAAGAGCTTTACATTAATAAAACTTAAAAAGTTAACCATTTTAGCTAGTGGCATTGAGTACATAAACAGTGTTGTGCAACCATCACTGATAACTAGTTCTAGAATACCTTCATCATTCTCAAAAGAAATCCCATACCCAGTAAGCAGTCATTGCCCTTCCTCTCTTCCCCTGGCCCTTGGCAAACACCAATCTACTTTCTACTTTCTGTCTCTATAGATTTGTTTATTCTGAATATTTTATATCAGTGGAGTCATTTAACATGTAGCCTTTTATATCTGATTTCACTCATTTGGTATTAATATTTTCAAGGTTCACCTATGTTGTATCATATATCTGTATTTCATTGTTTTTAATGGTTGAAGAATATTTTAATGTACAGGTATACCACATTTTGTCTATCCACTCATCTGTTGATAGGCATTTGGGTTTTTCCTACCTTTTGAATATTGTGCCAATGTTACTGCGCACATTTATGTACAGATTTTTGTTTGAACCCTTGTTTTCAACCCTTTTAGGTATATACACCTAAAAGTGGAATTTCTGGGTCATATGGTAATTCAGTTATTGAGGACTTTCCAAATTTTTTCCCACAACAATTGCACTATTTTACATTCCTACCAGCAATATATAAGATTTCAAGAAAACATTGTTATTTATTTATTTTTATTATGGCCACATTAATGGGTGTGGAGTGATATGTCATTGTTGTTGATTTGCATTTACCTAAAGATTAATGATACTTGAAGATTTTTGTCACCATTTAGTATCTTCTTTGGAGAAATTTCTATTCAAGTCCTTTGCTCATTTTTAAAGTGCTTCCCCTCCTTTTTGTTGTTGCATTGTAAAAGTTCTTCATATATTCTGAATATTAGACTATCATCAGATGTGTGATTTCCAAATAGTTTCTCCCATTCTGTGATTTGTATTTTTAGTTTCTTGGAAGAGTCCTTTGATGTGCAGAAAGTTTTAATTTTGATGAAGTACAATTTTTCAACTCTTTGTTTTATTGCTTATGGTTTTGATGTCATATTTAAGAAACCATTGGCAAATCCACAGCTATGAAGATTTACTTCTAAGTTTTCTTCCAAGAGTTTTATAGTTTAACTATTATATTTAGGTTTTTGATCCATTTTGAGTTAATTTTTGTGTATGTGTGAGGTAGGGGTCCAACTTTATTCTTTTGTATATGGATATAATGTGATCCCAGCACCATTTGTTGAAAAGACTATTCTTTCTCTATTGAATGGTCTTGTTAAAAATCAAGTGAATAAAGATATATGAACATATTTCTGGACTCTCAATTCTAATACATTGATCCATATGTCTGTTGTATGCCAGTACCACGTTGTTTTAATTTGTAGTAAGTTCTGTAATAAGTGTTGGTAAGTAGTAGCTTTGCAGTAAGTTTTGGGTAGTGAGTCCTCCATATTTGTTTTTCCTTTCCTTTTTTTTTTTTTTTTTTTTTAAAGATTATTTGGCTATTCTGGTTCTCTTGCAATCCCAGAAGAATTTTAGGGTTGGATTTTCCATTTCTACAAAAACTGGCTGTGGTGACACACTGAATCTGTAGATCACTTTGAGGTTCTTGCTATCTTAACCATGTTGTGTTCTAATTCATAAATCTGAGATATCGTTTCATTTATTTAGGCCTTCTTTAACTTTTTTTCCAGCAATGTGCAAGTCTTGTGCTACTTGCCTAAGTTTATTACAAAGTTTAAAGATAGTTTTGATATAATTGTAAATGGAATTTCTCTCTTAATTTCTTTTTGGGATTGCTCATTGTTAGCGCAAAGAAATACTGCTGATTTTTGTGTGTGGATCTTGCATCTTGAAGTTTTGCTGAATTCATTTATCAGCTCTATTTTTGTGTGTGTGGATTTTTAAGAAATTTCTACCTGTGGATAAAACTCTACCTGTGAACAAAGAATTTTACTTTTTCCTTTCCAATTTAGATAATTAAAAAAAAAATTCTGTGTTCTTGAATTTTAAGAGTTCTTTATATTATAAGGCCTATGTCTGTGGCATATGTTGCAAATATTTTCTCCCTATTTTTCAGTTACTTTTGGTTTTGTGTATGTTTTCTTTTTAAAATTAGTATTAATTAATATAAAATTGTTTGAAAGTCTTGAGTTCAAAAGTTTGACTTTCATTCTTCTCTGAATACATTTGGAAGGGCAGGTACTCTGACATGTTATCATTTGGGTCTATAATCTATAATAATCTATAATCTGTGTTTAAGTGATTTACTTAAATTCACATACCAATTTCAGCTTCTTAGTTTGAGATTTGTAAAAGAAAGTAGAATGGAAATGATTCACATAATTCTTAAGAGGAGGCTGTGAAAACTATATTTTGTCAGAGAAGAAAAAACAGAATACCTGTATTTTTTCTTTTAAAATGACATTATTTTTCAGAACTTACCTTTATGCTTATAACATTTTACTTCTTTATCCATTCTTAGGCATCTAATTGATTTTTCTTGTCTAATTTCATGGACTCATACTTCTATTCTAGTATGATATATAATAGATCTACCTGGATACTATTTTAAGTATTGTCAGACTTAGGACTTTCAGTCTTTCTAGTAGTTGTTTCAGAGGAATCTTAGGCCTCATTGTTAGCTACTCTTTTCTCTCTTCCCTGGATTTTTTTTTTTTTTTGCCACCTGCTTTGCTTTCCATAAATAATTGTGGGAAGATAAGGGTTAAGTGGGGGTGGGGTAGTAGTAAGAGATTTTGTCCTGAGATTTGGTGATTTTTCCATTTTGTTTTACAATTCTTTTGAAGTTTTTTTTTTTAATTATTAAATACAATTTATTGTCAAATTGGTTTTGACATTCTCCAACTTCAAGTTATGCTGAAGGGATTGTTTTCTGTGGATTTTTCTGTGGAAAAAAAAACAAAGATGAAAAGAAGAGGGAAATAAAGGTATAGGATCACAAATGTAGATTTAAGGAACTCAGCAAATCCTTAAAGCATAACATTCATATTATAGGTACTCCCATAAAATGGAGAGAAAGGGGAAAAAGTTTATTCGAGCAAATTATAGCAAGAAACTTCCCCAATCTGAGGAAGAAAACAGGTATCAAAATCCAAAAAGCACAGAGAGCTCCCATTAAATTAGAAAAAAAACTTAGCCATCACCTAGACATATCATAGTCAAATTCACAAAAATACATGGACAAGGAAAGAATTATGAAAGCAGTAAGGGGGAAAAAAAGTCCTTAACCTACAAGGGAAGATAGATTAGGTTCACAGAAGTTCTATTCACAGACACTTGGCACATCAGAAGGGAATGGCAGGATATATTCAGCATGCTGAATGGGAAAAAAAAATGCAGCCAAGAATACTTTATCCAGCAAAGCAGTATTTCAAAATGGAAGGTAATATAGAGTTTCCCAAAAAACAAAAAAATAATGGAGTTTGTTATTACTAAACTAGTCCTGCAAAAAAATATCCATCTTTGAGTGGGGGAAAAGAGCAACAAAGACTAGAAAGGAATACAAAACCTCACCAGACACACCAGTTTTACAGGTAACACAATGACACTAAATTCATATCTCTCAATAATCACTCTGAATGTAAATGCACTAATTCACAATAGTTTATTTTTGCTTTTATTTCCCTTGACTATGGAGGTGTAGCTAGAAGAAGTAGTTTTGGCTGATGTCAAAGAAATTACTGCCTGTGTTCTCTTCTAAGATTTTTATGGTTTCAGTTCTTAAATTTAGGTCTTTAATCCATTTAGAATTTATGTTTGTGTATGCTGTAAGAAAGTGGTCCAGTTTTATTCCTTTGCATTTTGTTGTCTAGTTTTCCCAACACCATTTGCTAAAGAGACTATCTTTTTCTCCTCGGATATTCATTCCTGCTTTGTCAAAGATTAATTGACCATGTAATTGTGGCTTTACTTCTGGGTTTTCTATACTGTTTTATTGTTCTATATGCCTACTTTTGTGCTGTTACTACTGTTTCAATTAGTACAACTTTGTAATATAGTACTACACCTTTGAAATTTGGAATTGTTACGCTTCCTTCAACTTTGGTCTTCTTTTTCAAGGTTTCCTGCGCATTAGTTTCATCCATGTTACTCCAAATGGCAAGACGTTTTCATTTTATTACTTTTTTTTTTTTGATGAGACAGCTTTTTATTAAATAGCAAAGCAAAACTGCAACACAATTTTAAATGTTTGTAAATTAGATCACAAAAGGAATGCAAAATGTTTGCAGCATAACTATTATATTCATAGAACTAAAGCTTCATTGAACCTTACGCTAATACAAACATAAGATTATTCTGATTAAAAGCAGCCCAAATGTAGTAACTCAAACTACATTAGTGTATTTCTTTTCCTATTTAACATCTTAATGATACTTCTGATACTGATTTTCTTACCAAATAGAGTCTACAAACTAAATTTTTAGAAACTATTGAAAGGAACAGCTTTGAATCCAAATGACAGCCCTGCCTTAGTTTAAAGCTAGGTTCTCTTTTCTGCTTATTATGGATCTTTGATAAGAAATACAATTGCTGAGAAGTCTGTTTTGCTTGCTGTTTGCTATGAGCATTGTGAGACCTTTCCTGATTGTAACCCGCTGTGTAGTAAAATGGGCTGTAAAACTTCCTAAATGTAGTCTGATATGTAATGGAATAAGTGATTGTACATAAACTAACCGGCATTTCTCGCTTCTGTAAACCTGCTTGCTTAGCACATTCCTCACCTACCCCCTTCCCCCTTTCTTCCTACCGCCACAAGTAACGGACAAAGCCTTCCCGCCAAAGGACAAAGGACGCCCAATCAGAGAACAACAAATGTCCTTACTTTAAAATCAACTAATCAGGCCCCTCATAATTTGAAACCTCCCCTGTGCTATTTGTCTCTGTCTATAAAAACACTATACCAACCCTGATCGTGGCCTCTTGCGTCACCGGCGACGAGTGCGCAGAGGACCAGGTTCGAACCTGCAATAAACGACCCTTGCCGCTTGGCTTTGACTTACGACTCTGGTGGTCTTTTGTGGGAGGTTTAGGGACTTCAGGCATTACACTATCAAAAAGTGACTACAACGGTCCAAAGCAAGTACTTGGGTGTACAGGCAATTCTGGGAGATGTAGTGAAATAAAATACTGAGAAAATATCAATTAGTATACATATAAAACTCTCCTATTTTATTCATGATTCTGATACTAATACATTCTAAAGGAATTTTGCAAAAGTTGATCTGCTGGGTGTTAGGGTCAGGCGTAAGTCAGGGTAAAGATAGGAGACAGAGGCTAAAAAAATTTAGCAGTCAAAGGCTTTATTTGGGAACTAAGATCTCGGGGGAGGTTCCGTGACTCAGGGGGAGAGAGAGAGAGAGAGAGAGAGAGAGAGAGAGAGAGAGAGAGAACTCAGGGAAGTCGCCCCCGGGTATGGTGGGGTAGGGTTTTTAAGCTATAGTAGTTCCGGGTTTAGGCTCCGGTGGGTCTTTCTTTCGTGCGGGGCTCTCCATTGGGTTGTGCTGGAGCTCAGTGATTGGTTGCCCTTCAGTTTCTTCCGGCGCGCTGGCAATGTTTCTTCCCGCAGGCTGGTGAGAGGGCCGTCCCCTTCCAGGGACATCCTAACACTGGGTACCACAAATAAACCTTGAGACTAAACTCTTTGTGTTTTCTCCTAGGTATAGTTTACATAAGGTTAGTCAAATTTAGACTACTTTCACATATATATTCCTAAAGATCTAGTCTGTTCCATATTTCACACAAATCTGGGATAAAAACATTTGGGAAGTACCTGAGTGGCTCAGTCAGTTAAGTGTCTTATTATTAATTTCAGCTCTCATGGTTCACGAGTTCAAGCGCCACTGTGGGCTCTGCACTGACAGGGCAGAGCCTGGTTGGGATTCTCTCTTCCTCTTTCTGTCTGTGCCCCTTCTCCCTCAAAATAAATAAATAAACTTAAAAAAAAAGTTAAACAACATATGGAGCTGGTGACTACTGTTTGCCAGTACTTTCCCCATCCAATTTCTATTTTTCTTAAAATTTCCTATTTCAAACATGTAACCAGAGCTCATCTTTTCAGATACCAAGTGGGTTATTTTGTGCAAAACTTTTGCAAAGAAAAATCTTCATATGTAGAGCCTCTATTTGCAATTAATTAAAGAGAAACCAACAATTCTATTACTAACTATGACAAGTCCTAACTGAGAAAGTATCTTATTTTGGTTAAGTTTCAAGAATTCAAACTGAGGTTACTCTCACAGATGAGTAACTATTAAAATTACTTTTACTAGTGTGAAATCAATTTTTTCCTTAGGGGCGGGGAAAAGGGAAGGAAAAAGCAAGTGGAGAAGAGGCACAACATGATGGACAGGATACATAAAGCTGTGTGTTCAGTGCATGATTTTGGTCACTTTCACAACACAGTGATTATTTTCTTGTATCTTTTATTATACCTGTAGTAAAAGACAATGCTAAACATATAAATTAATGAAAATTTCATAAAACATTAATTTTCAAGTTTCATAAATGCATGCATTTCTAATTATAAAATCTCTACAATACATTTGCATGTTTTCATAGACTAACATATAATACACAAGTTCAGGGAAGTCTTCTGTTATTCTCTTAATTTTACCTAGATCTGACATTATCTTCATAAATATTCAGTTAAGCCACAAAAAAAAAGTACTATAACTTTCTTGAATCTATCCATGTTTTAAAGAAAAAAAGATCAGCACCAATTCCATAAAACAAAGGGATGTTAATCCCTTACTTTTTTTTTTTTTTTTACTTTTTTGGGGGGGTCAGTTTGAAATACACTAAAAGCTGACATGAAGTTTTCTATATATAGTTCAAGAACTTGGTTTTCTGATTTTAGCTTCAGATTTCTTCTTTAACTGCATCTATTCTTGCAGGCATCTTCAAGTATGTATTGAAGTTTCAACATTTGCTTAATAAGTCATGTTTTTATTTCCAGTTCCACCTGATTTTTAGCATCAACTGCATCCGTGTCAGCAATCATTTTGGGTAAAAACTTTTTGGCTTTGGATACAAAATCCTTGACAAATGGTCTGCCATTGTAGGTGTTGGGAGTGGCAGAGATTAGCCAAGATCTCATTTATTTTATGGCTGAGTCATATTCCATTGTATGCATATGCCACTTATTTATTTTCTATCAATGTACGTTTGGGTGGCTTCCATATTATAAATAATGCAGCAATAAACATAGAGGTGCATATATCTCTTCAAATTAGTGTTTTAGTTTTCTTTGGGTAAACATCAATAGTAGAATTATGGGATCATACAGTAATGCTTTTTTAATTTTTTTGAGGAAACCACATATGGTTTTCCACAGTGGGTGTACCAATTTGCATTCCCACCATGAGTGCATGGGGGTTCATTTTTCTCCAGTTCCTCATCGACACTTGTTATTTCTTGTTTTTGTTTTTCTTTTGTTTTTTGTTTTTTTTAATTTAGCCATCTGACAGGTGTAAAGTGATATATTCTGGTTTTAATTTGCATTTACCTAATGATGTTGAGCATCTTTTCATGTGTCTATTGGTCATCTTTATGTCTTCTTTGGAAAAATGTCTATTCAGGTCCTCTGCCCATTTTTAATCAGATTATTAGGGGTTTTGCTTTGTTTTGTTTTGTTTTGTTTTGGTGTTGAGTTGCATAAGTTCTTTATATATTTTAAATATTAATTCATTATCAAATATATCATTTGATAATGCTAATGATATCTTCCTCCCTTCAGTACGTTGCCTTTTCATTTTGTTCATGGTTTCCTTTGCTGTGCAAAAGGTTTTTATTTTGGTGTAGTCCCAATTCTTTCTTTCTTTCTTTCTTTCTTTCTTTCTTTCTTTCTTTCTTTTTTCTTTCTTTTTTTTTTTTTTTGGAAGTGACATGTAGAAAAATGTTTCTATGGCCAATGTCAAAGAAATTACTGCTTATGTTTACGAGAAGTTTTATGGTTTCAGGTTTCACATTTAGGAGTTTGATCCATTTTGAGTTTATTTTTGTGGATGGCATAGGGTCAAGTTTCATTCTTTTACAAATAGCTTTCCAGTCATCCCACCACCATTTGTTGAAGTCTTTTTTCTCATTGTATATTCTTTCCTCCTATTTCATAGATTAATTGACTATATAATTGTGGGTTTATTTCTGGGCTCTCTATTTTGTTTCATTGATCTATGTGTCTATTTTTGTGCCAGTACCGTACTGTTTTGATTACTACAGCTTTATAATATATCTTAAAATTTGGAATTCTGATACCTTCAGCTTTTTTCTTCTTCAAGATTGCTGTGGATATTCAGTGTCTTTTGTTGTTTCATTAAAATCTTAGGATTACTTGTTTTAGTTTTGTGAAAAATATTGTTAATATTTTGATAGGAGTTGGATTAAATATGTAGATTGCTTTGGGAAGTATGTACATTTGAACAATACTTACTTTGCTCATTCACAAGCATAGAATATTTTTCCATTTGTTTGTGTCATCTTTAATTGTTTTTGTCAAAGTTTTATAGCTTTCTGAGTACAGGTTTTTCACCTCCTTGATTATATTATTCCTAGGTATTTAATTCTTTTTGGTGCAGTTGTGAATAAATTGCTTTCTTATTTTTTCTTTCTGTTACTTGATTATTATGTTATGGAAACACAACACATTTTTATATATTAATTTTGTATCCCTGCAACTTTACTGAATTAATTTACGAGTTTTACTATTTTTTGGTGGAGTCATTTGGATTTTCTATATGCAATAGCATGTTATATGCATTTTGTGAAAGTTTTACTTCTTTTTCACCAAGTTGGATATTTTTAATTTCTTTTTGTTGTCTTGTTTTTGTGGCTAGGACTTCCAATACTACGTTGAATAAAAGTGGTGATGGTGGATATTCTTGTCTTGTCCATGATCTTAGATGAAAAACTCTCAATTTTTCACCATTGAATGTAATTTTAGCTGTGGGTTTTTCATATATAGCCTTTATTATGCTGAAGTGTGTTCTCTCTAAACATAGTTGTTGAGAAATTTTATCATGAATGATTGCTGTACTTTGTCAAATGCTTTTTTTTAAAATTATAAATCCAATTTCTTTTTTTTTAATATATGAAATTTATTGTCAAATTTGTTTCCATACAACACTAAGTGCTCATCGCAAAAGATGCCCTCTTCAATGCCCATCACCGACCCTCTCCTCCCTCCCACCCCCCATCAACCCTCAGTTTGTTCTCAGTTTTTAAGAGTCTCTTATGCTTTGGCTCTCTCCCACTCTAACCTCTTTTTTTTCCCTTCTCCTCCCCCATGGGTTTCTGTTAAGTTTCTCAGGATCCACATAAGAGTGAAAATATATGGTATCTGTCTTTCTCTGTATGGCTTATTTCACTTAGCATAACACTCTCCAGTTCAATCCACGTTGCTACAAAGGGACATATTTCATTCTTTCTCATTGTCACATAGTACTCCATTGTGTATAGAAACCACAATTTCTTTATCCATTCATCAGTTGATGGACATTTAGGCTCTTTCCATAATTTGGCTATTGTTGAGAGTGCTGCTATAAACATTGGGGTACAAGTGCCCCTATGCATCAGTACTCCTGTATCCCTTGGGTAAATTCCTAGCAGTGCTATTGCTGGGTCATAGGGTAGGTCTATTTTTAATTCTCTGAGGAACCTCCACAATGTTTTCCAGAGTGGCTGCACCAGTTTGCATTCCCACCAACAGTGCAAGAGGGTTCCCGTTTCTCCACATCCTCTCCAGCATCTATCATCTCCTGATTTGTTCATTTTGGCCACTCTGACTGGTGTGAGGTGATATCTGAGTGTGGTATTGATCTGTATTTCCCTGATGAGGAGCGACGTTGAGCATCTTTTCATGTGCCTGTTGGCCATCCGGATGTCTTCTTTAGAGAAGTGTCTATTCATGTTTTCTGCCCATTTCTTCACTGGGTTATTTGCTTTTCGGGTGTGGAGTTTGGTGAGCTGTTTATAGATTTTGGATACTAGCCCTTTGTCCGATACGTCATTTGCAAATATCTTTTCCCATTCCATTGGTTGCCTTTTAGTTTTGTTGGTTGTTTCCTTTACTGTGCAGAAGCTTTTTATCTTCATAAGGTCCCAGTAATTCATTTTTGCTTTTAATTCCCTTGCGTTTGGAGATGTGTCAAGTAAGAAATTGCTAAGACTGAGGTCAGAGAGGTCTTTTCCTGCTTTTCCCTCTAGGGTTTTGATGGTTTCCTGTCTCACATTCAGGTCCTTTATCCATTTTGAGTTTATTTTTGTGAATGGTGTAAGAAAGTGGTCTAGTTTCATCCTTCTGCATGTTGCTGTCTGGTTCTCCCCGCACCATTCATTAAAGAGACTGTCTTTTTGCCATTGGATATTCTTTCCTGCTTTGTCAAAGATGAGTTGGCCATACGTTTATGGGTCTAGTTCTGGGGTTTCTATTCTATTCCATTGGTCTATGTGTCTGTTTTTGTGCCAATACCATTCTGTCTTCATGATGACAGCTTTGTAGTAGAGGCTAAAGTCTGGGATTGTGATGCCTCCTGCTTTGGTCTTCTTCTTCAAAATTACGTTGGCTCTTCAGGGCCTTTTGTGGTTCCATATGAATTTTAGGATTGCTTGTTCTAGCTTTCAGAAGAATGCTGGTGCAATTATGATTGAGATTGCATTGAATGTGTAGATAGCTTTGGGTAGTATTGACATTTTAACAATATTTATTCTTCCAACCCATGAGCATGGAATGTTTTTCCATTTCTTTATATCTTCTTCAATTTCCTTCACAAGCTTTCTATAGTTTTCAGCATACAGATCTTGTACATCTTTGGGTAGATCTATTCCTAGGTATTTTATGTTTCTTGGTGCAATTGTGAATGGGATCAGTTTCTTTATTTGTCTTTCTGTTGCTTCATTATTAGTGTATAAGAATGCAACTGATTTCTGTACATTGATTTTGTATCCTGCAACTTTGCTGAATTCATGTATCTGTTCTAGCAGACTTTTGGTGGAGTCTATCGGATTTTCCATGTATAATATCATGTCATCTGCAAAAAGCGAAAGTTTGACTTCATCTTTGCCAATTTTGATGCCTTTGATTTCCTTTTGTTGTCTCATTGCTGACGCTAGCACTTCCAACACTATGTTAAACAACATTGGTGAGGGTGGACATCCCTGTCGTGTTCCTGATCTCAGGGGGAAACTCTCAGTTTTTCCCCATTGAGGATGATATTAGCTGTGGGCTTTTCATAAATGGCTTTTATGATGTTTAAGTATGTTCCTTGTATCCCGACTTTCTCGAGGGTTTTTATTAAGAAAGGATGATGAATTTTGTCAAATGCTTTTTCTGCATTCGTGGACAGGATCATATGGTTCTTATCTTTTATTTTATTAATGTGATGGATTGATCACATTGATCAATCACATGTGATCAAATCACATTGATTGATTTGCGAGTGTTGAACCAGCCCTGCAGCCCAGGAATGAATCCCACTTGATCATGGTGAATAATTCTTTTTATAAGCTGTTGAATTCGATTTGCTAGTATCTTATTGAGAATTTTTGCATCCATATTCATCAGAGATATTGGCCTGTAATTCTCTTTTTTTACTGGGTCTCTGTCTGGTTTAGGAATCAAAGTAATACTGGCTTCATAGAATGAGTCTGGAAGTTTTCCTTCACTTTCTATTTTTTGAAATATCTTGAGAAGGATAGGTATTATCTCTGCTTTAAATGTCTGGTAGAATTCCCCTGGGAAGCTATCTGGTCCTGGACTCTTATTTTTTGGGAGATTTTTGATAACTGATTCAATTTCTTCGCTGGTTACGGGTCCGTTCAAGCTTTCTATTTCCTCCTGATTGAGTTTTGGAAGCATGTGGATGTTTAGGAATTTTTCATTTCTTCCAGGTTGTCCAGTTTGTTGGCATATAATTTTTTATAGCATTCCCTGATAATTGCTTGTATCTCTGAGGGATTGGTTGTAATAATTCCGCTTTCATTCATGATTTTATGTGTTTGGGTCATCTCCCTTTTCTTTTTGAGAAGCCTGGCTAGAGGTTTATCAATTTTGTTTATTTTTTCAAAAAACCATCTCTTGGTTTCATTGATCTGCTGTACCGGTTTTTTTTTTAGATTCTATATTGTTCATTTCTGCTCTGATCTTTATTATTTCTCTTCTTCTGCTGCATTTGGGGTGTCTATGCTGCTCTGCTTCTATTTCCTTTAGGTGTGTTTTTAGATTTTATATTTGGGATTTTTCTTGTTTCTTGAGATGACCTAGATTGGAATGTATTTTCCTCTCAGGACTGCTTTTGCTGCATCCCAAAGCGTTTGGATTGTTGTATTTTCATTTCGTTTGTTTCCATATATTTTTTAATTTCTTCTCTAATTGCCTGGTTGACCCATTCATTCTTTAGTAGGATGTTCTTTAACCTCCATGCTTTTGGAGATTTTCCAGACTTTTCCTGTGGCTGATTTCTAGCTTCATAGCATTGTGGTCTGAAAGTATGCATAGTATGATCTCCATTCTTGTATGCTTATTAAGGACTGTTTTGTGACCCAGTATGTGATCTATCTTGGAGAATGTTGCATGTGCACTCGACAAGTAAGTATATTCTGTTGTTTTGGGATGCAGAGTTCTAAATATATCTGTCAAGTCCATCTGATCCAATGTATCATTCAGGGCCCTTGTTTCTTTATTGACCGTGTGTCTAGATGATCTATCCATTGTTCTAAGTGGGGTATTAAAGTCCCCTGCAATTACCACATTCTTATCAATAAGGTTGCTTATGTTTGTGAGTATTTGTTTTATATATTTGGGGGCTCCCATATTCGGTGCATAGACATTTATAATTATTAGTTCTTCTTGATGGATAGACTCTATAATTATTATATAATGCCCTTCTTTATCTCGTTACAGCCTTTAATTTAAAGTCTTGTTTGTCTGATATAAGTATGGCTACTCCAGCTTTCTTTTGACTTCCAGTAACTTGATAAATAGTTCTCCATCCCCTCACTTTCAATCTGAAAGTGTCCTCAGGTCTAAAATGAGTCTTTTGTAGACAGCAAATAGATGGGTCTTTTTTTTTTTATCCATTCTGATACCCTATGCCTTTTGGTTGGTGCATTTAGGCCATTTACATTCAGTGTTATTATAGAAAGATATGGGTTTAGAGTCATTGTGATGTCTGTAGGTTTCATGCTTGTAGCGATGTCTCTGGTACTTTGTCTCACAGGATCCCCCTTAGGATCTCTTGTAGGGCTGGTTTAGTGGTGACAAATTCCTTCAGTTTTTGTTTGGGAAGACCTTTATCTCTCCTTCTATTCTAAATGACAGATTTGCTGGATAGAGGATTCTCGGCTGCATATTTTTTTTCTGTTCATCACATTGAAGATTTCCTGCCATTCCTTTCTGGCCTGGCAAGTTTCAGTAGAAAGATCTGTGAAGAGTCTTATCAGCCTACCTTTATATGTTAGAGCACGTTGATTCCTAGGTGCTTTTAAAATTTTCTCTTTATCCTTGTATTTTGCCAGTTTCACTGTGATGTGTTGTGCAGAAGATTGATTCAAGTTACATCTGAAGGGAGTTCTCTTGGATTTCAATGCCTTTTTCCTTCCCCAGATCAGGGAAGTTCTGAGCTATTATTTCTTCAAGTACACCTTCAGCACCTTTCCCTCTCTCTTCTTCCTCTGGAATACCAATTATGCATAGATTATTTCTTTCGTTCATCACTTAGTTCTCTAATTTTCCCCTCATACTCCTGGATTTTTTCATGTCTCTTTTTCTCAGCTTCTTCTTTTTCCATAATTTTATCTTCTAGTTCACCTATTCTCTCCTCTGCCTCTTCAATCTGAGCTGTGGTCGTCTCCATTTTATTTTGCAGCTCATTAATAGCATTTTTTATCTACTCCTGTCTGTTCCTTAGTCCCTTGATCTCTGTAGCAATAGATTCTCTGCTGTCCTTTATACTCTTTTCAAGCCCAGTAATTAATTTTATGACTATTATTCTAAATTCACTTTCTGTTATATTGTTTAAATCATTTTTGATCACTTCGTTAGCTGTTGTTATTTCCTGGATGTTTTTTTGAGGGGAATTCTTCCGTTTCCTCATTTTGGATAGTCCCTGGAGTGGTGAGGAACTGCAGGGCATTTCCCCGTGCTGTCTTGAATAACTTGTGTTGGTGGGCGGGGCCGCAGTCAGACCTGATGTGTGCCCCCAGCTCACCGCTGGGGCCACAGTCAGACTGGTATGTACCTTCTCTTCCCCTCTCCTAGGGGCGGGATTCACTGTGCGGTGGTGTGCCCCATCTGGGCTACTTGCGCACTGCCAGGCTTGTGGTGCTTGGGATCTGGCTTATTAGCTGGGGTGGATCCGCAAGGTGTACAGGGGTGGGAGGGGCAGGCTCAGCTCACTTTTCCTTTGGAGATCTGCTCTGGGAGGGGCCCTGCGGCAATGGGAGTCAGAACCGCTGCAGGGATGGATCCATAGAAGCGCAGTGTTGGGTGTTTGGATGTGCAAGCATATTCCCTGACAGGAACTGATTCCCTTTGGCATTTTGGCTGGGGGATGGGCGAGGGAGATGGCACTGGCAAGTGCCATTGTTCCCTGCAAATCTGTGTTCTGTTGTCCAGGGCTCAACAACTCTCCCTCCCATTGTCCTCCAGCCCTCCCATTCTCCAAGCAGATCTGTTAACTTATAACCTTCCAGATGTTAAGTCCTGCTTGCTGTCAGAACACACTCCATCCGACCCCTCTGTTTTTGCAAGCCAGACTTGGGGGCTCTGCTTTGCTGGCGGGCTGCCCCTCTGCCCCGGCTCCCTCCCTCCAGTCTGTGTAGCACGCACCACCTCTCCACCCTTCCTACCCTCTTCCGTGGACCTCTTGTCTATGCTTGGCTCTGGAGAATCCATTCTGCTAGTCTTCTGGCGATTTTCTGGGTTATTTAGGCAGGTGTGGTTGGAATCTAAGTGATCTGCAGGACGCGGTGAGCCCAGCGTCCTCCTATGCTGCCATCTTCCCCAAAACCTCTCCCTGTCAAATGCTTTTTTTGGTATCTTGAGTTGATTAGATGGTTTTCATACTTTCTCTTGCTAATATGATGTATCATGTTGATTGATTTGTAGATAACATCACCACATTTGCATGTCTGGAATAAATCCCACTTGATTGCAGTGAATGATTCTTTTTTAATGTATTGCTGGATTCGGTCTGCTAATATTTTGTTGAAGAGTTTTTGCATCTATGTTATTCATAGATAACATAGTAGTTCTGTTCTTTCTCTGTAGTAGGCAACATAGTAGTTCTCTGTAGTTTTCTTTTTTGTTATTGTGTCTTTTTCTGTTTTTGTTTTTTTAAGTAAGTTCCTTAACATTTTGTGTTGTTTTATTTGCATTAAAAAAAAAAGATCTCCTCCACTGTTTACTGACTGGTTTCTGAAGAAAAACACCTTTCTTTAGGTTTTAGAAAAACACCTGTTAGGGCTTATAGGGATTTCTCAGATCTTTTCTGTGGATACATCTATAGACATTTTTTGTTTCATTTTATGATTACTCTCTTAAGATTTTATGCCTCCTCTTGATCCTCCAATGCCCAGGCAGTGCTGACAAACTTCCACTTGCTCACTTCCTAGGGTGGTGTTGAAATTTCAGGTTTTTGTCCTTTATCCAACACAGTTGTGTTGGCTTTCCATGTATGCCTATTAACTTTTGGCCAAGTTCTGCCCCTTAACCATCTGAGACATGCACAAGAAATCAATCATGGAGTGAATGGATATGTAATGGAGGCACAGAGTGTGTTGGAGTGCTCATGGGCCAGTTGGAGGGATCCTCAGTAGCTTGTGGGCAGAGTTCTTTATGGAGTTTGGGTTATTAGGATTTGCATTTCACTTGATACATTTTATTCCATGCCCTTGCTCTGTTTTTCCAGCTATTCATTGCCGACTATCTTTAAGTTTGTGACTCAGTATTCTGGATAGAGTAAGAAATAGTTGGGCCTCTTGGGCAGCATCTTCATAACTGGGGAAGCTAGGTACTCACTGACACACTGTCACATTCCCTGTGGTAGAAAGAACAGGCTGAGGAGTTCTCTCATGGCACTGTGCCATTGGTAGATGGATGATGTGGGTAAAGTGAAACTGTTTTGAAACTGTTCTTGAGTTTGTGTGAGTGTGTTTAGATTTTTTTTCACATTAAAAAAGTTCCAGTTAGCTAACATACCATGTTATACTAGTTTCAGATATACAATATAGTGATTCAACAGTTCTATACATCACTCAGTACTCATCACAAGTGCACTCCTTAATCCCCAAGGTGAAACTGTTCTTCTTAACCTCTTCAAAGCATCTAATTGTAGATATTTTTGGCTCCAGTTGTGTGATGGAACTTCTCTTCTAGACTATCAGATAGTACAAAAGCATTCTTTTTGTGGGTGATTGTTAAAATCAGCATTCTTTGTGGGGAAAATAGAAACTCTCATTCTGCCATGGTGATTATGTCACTCCTCCTAAGCTTTGAATGTGGGTTCAGAGAATATATTGAGCCTTTTGGCTCAGAAATTCCTTGGCAGTTCTCACTGCTCAAAATTAACTGAGAGTGGGTGGGCAAATAAGTGGAGACAGCACCATTTCAATGAATCCCTTTGCTCATCTATGGCTTGAGTCTTCTATGGTTGTATGCTCAGTCTTTTTTCTTTGGGTTTTGGTGGCACAGAACCTACAAATTCAAACTTGTCATGGGGATTAAAATGTGGTCTTGAGATTTGAAAAAGTCCAGTCTCTGCTTAAGGTATCCAGTGTCAATCTGGAGTTGTGTGGTGTAGCTTTACCACTACAGCAAGTCTTTGTGACATGAAATTTTATTTTTTTCAGGCATATTCCATTTAGCCTATTCTTTCTTTCATTGACTCTAGATTTTAGCTTATCCAGAACTTTTTTAAAATCTTAAGTTCTCTTTGAAGCTATTCTATTCTTTTTTTTTTTTTTAATCTACCAATGTATTAGTTTGCTAGGGCTGCCATAGTAAAGTACCATAAACTAGAAATGTGAGATCAAAGAACTGATTGGACAGTTCCTTTCTTCTGAGACCGCTCTCCTTGTATCATCATATGATCTTCTCTCTGTCTATGACTGTGTCCTAATCTCTTCTTCTTATAAGGACACCAGTCATATTGAATTAAGGGCCTCACTAATGACCTCATTTTAACCTAATTATCCTTTTAAAGGCCCTATCTCCAAATATAGTCATATTTTGGGGTAATCAGCAATGAGTTTAGGTCTTCAGAATCTGATTTTTTAGAAAACATAATTCAGCCTATAACAACCAATAATGCTCACTCTCTACACTTCTGTTATTCTATTCTCATGTTTGAAAGTTGGATCCATGAGCTGCTGAATGCACTGTGTCTATACAACAGTCAGGAAGGTTAGGAGATTTGAAAGTTCAAAAAATGATGACACCCATTTGGTGAAATTTTAGATTATATACCTGAAAATTTTGAATGGATATTTTGTTGAGATGAAAGACCACTGCTTGAGGAGACTTTGCAGAGCTGTTGCTTATTACTTTATATTTGGCAGGGTGGTAACAAATAAAGGCGGAGTATATAATCACTTGCCTGGTCATATTTTTGGAGGCAGCAGATGCTCCAAGATTTGTAGATATGAGAAATGAAGGCTGATTCTACATGATTTGTTCATCTTCTTGGTGTCTTTAACTGATATATATACTATGTTCACTGTAGGACATTGCCGCATTAGTATTTGGGGGACATGTAATCGTGCACTGATTTCTATTATAGTTTGGCTGTTAATGAAGGAGGAGGTGCTGGAGGTTCAAAGCCGGGTAAATGCTATTTTGAAGAAATATTTCTCAGTGGGGGTTTAAGTTTGATTTCAATTAGTTTTTTGAGGTTCTGTTGAAATATTCTGAATGCTATATTGGCTAATACATGATGACTGTGAGCTACCAGATGGATAAACTGTTGGTAGTTGTGGACTAGTGAGTTGGTGGCCTTGCTGCTCTGGCTGTTGGATTGCTGGGTTAGATGCAGGACAAGCCTGGAAAGTGGATGGACTTGTTGAGGTGCATGAGATTAAACTGAAACACCAGCTAGAATGCAGCTAGATCTACACAGTTGTGCTGAATAGAGGTCAAATTACCTTGCAGACTGGTAATATAGATGGAGGGACACCATCTATGTACAAATATGTAGGGACATTATGGCTAGTTGAGATATTTGGGGCTGAGGTTACTATAATGGGATTGAATCTGGAATTTCAAAGGCTAGATTCCTTACTTGCTTCAATGAAATCCAGATTATAGTACTGAACATTCTAAAAATATTAATGCATCAGAGAACTTGAAATGGTGTTGCTTATGGCTCATGTTGAGAAAAAAAAAATTCACCACAGGACTGACCACTTTGTAGTTGTTTATCACTGATGCTGCACATTCAAGTTCTACTTCCATTTTTCTATTTCCTTCTCATCTATAGTGTTCAGCATTCTGGGACTACAAGTTCAGGTTAAGAGAATGTATGTGATTTTGTAGACCAGAAATTTCAAAGTCAATTGAGACATTTGGGTTTCTTCCATAAATAGGTTACTCTCCTGAACGGTATCTAGGATATTGTCACCTGTAACATGCTTCTGGCTACCACAACCTCAGGTGCTTTAGGACATTTTGTTTAGGACACATGAAACCTGAAAATTGACTTGGTGTTTTGGAGCATTTACACCTTACCCAATTGGACCTATTCGTTCAGTGGGCAATACTAGCTTTGGTGGAAATATTTATGTTTTCAGACAAGCATTTACCTTTTTCCCAATCACTTTGCTGGTGGTGTGGTCAAGAATGATAGTGAGGTGAGGTTGGTGATCCTGATATCTATTTCCTTCCCTCTGCTCCCACACCCCTTGCTCTCAACCCTCTGCTCCCATACTTCATCTCACCCTCTTTCCTATATATATATATATATATATATATATATATACACATATATATTTTTATATGAAATTTATTGTCAAATTGGTTTCCATACAACACCCAACGCTCATCCCAAAATGTGCCCTCCCTATATATATTTTTAACAAATAATTTCTACACCTCATTATTGCTTTTGGTTTTTTTCTTATTTCATGAAGTTTTCCTGTTTCATAAGGCCCATTTGCCCTGACTTCCTCAAGTACTTCTCTTTATTTTATCTTCTAAATGTATATGAATATTTGAGTGTGAATGTGCCTGTGTGTGAATGCATGTGGAAGTGTGTGTTGCCTCTGCTTATTTATATCTCTGTGGAAGGAGGTCTTCCTATGCAGTATCTGAGGTTTTTTGGAGTCCATCAGGAATTGGGTGGCATCTGCTTGTTTAGATATTCCAGAATCCAAAAAAAGGAGGTTGATTTTATATTTGTGTGTTTGCTTCACCATATGAGAAACCTAGCTATCAGAGGTGTGGAAAGGTGTTTCCTGAGGAAGTTCAGGCTGGAGATGGCCATGGAGTACTTTGGAGCTGAGCAGCTCTGTGTTTATGATGCTGTCAGGTTAAGTGGAAGCCTGAGTCATGTCTACAGTGGGTGCAGCCCAGGTTCTAGTCAAAAGTCTACTTAGAATGCCAAAGAAGTAATATCACCTCCTTTGATTCAGGATACTGATTGTATTTTATACTTCTTTTAGAGAAATATCAAAGTATATTAAAGCACAAAAAAAGGGGCTAAACTCAAGAAATGTGGCCCGTAAAGGTGAATTCTATCATCACATGTTGTTTCCCATACATTTCAAAAGTTATATAAGAGGTATGAAATATTTTCTTTAAAAAAAATGGTGTTCTTAGACCAAGAACAATCATTCACCTAGACACTTCTCCAAAGAAGACATCCAGATGGCCAACTGACACATGAAAAAATGCTCAACATCACTCATCATCAGGGAAATACAAATCAAAACCACAATGAGATACCACCTCACACCCGTCAGAATGGCTAACATTAACTCAGGCAACAAGAGACATTGGCGAGGATGCAGAGAAAGAGGATGTCTTTTTCACTGCTGGTGGGAATGCAAACTGTGCAGCCACTCTGGCAAAAAGTATGGAGGTTCCTCAAAAAATTGAAAATAGAACTACCCTACGACCCAGGAACTGCACTACTAGGTATTCATACAAGGGATACAGGTATGCTGTTTCGAAGGCGCACATATACCCCAATGTTTGTAGCAGCACTATCAACAATAGCCAAAGTATGGAAAGAGTAGAAAGAGCTCAAATGTCCATCAATAGATGAATGGATAAATACGATGTGGTGTATATATACACACACACACACACACACACACACATATATATACACAATCAAAAAAGAATGAAATCTTGCCATTTGCAACTACGTGGATGGAACTAGAGAGTATTATGCTAAGCAAAAGTAGTCAGTCAGAGAAAGACAAATATATGAGGACTTTAAGACACAGAACAGATAAACACAAGGAAAGGGAAGCAAAAATAATATAAAAACAAGGAGGGTGACAAAACATAAGAGACTCTTAAATATAGAGAAAAAACAGAGGGTTACTGGAGGGGTTGTGGAAGGGGAGATGGGCTAAATGGGCAAGGGACATTAAGGAATCTACCCCTGAAATCATTGTTGCACTATATAGTAACTAACTTGGATGTAAATTAAAAAAAAAAATTAAAAATTAAAAAAAAAAGAACAATCATTCACCAACTAGGACTAGCTACTAGCATTAAAAGTGCTGAGAGTGCAAGAGTAAACAAAGTAGATGGAAATCCCACCCCATGGAGCTCACAGAAAGGGAGGTACAAGATTTGTCTATGTAACAATTAAAACCCAAATAGTCTAGTGAAGAAAGGGGAAGAAGACATGAATAGACACTTTTCCAAAGAAGATATCCAGATGGCTAAGATACACATGAAAAGATGCTCAACATCACTCTGCATCAGGGAAATACAAATCAAAACCACAATGAGATGCCAACTTACACCTGTCAGAATGGCTAAAGTTAACAATCCAAGAAACAACAGATGTTGGTGCAAATGTGGGTAAAGGGAAACCATTGTACATTGTTGGTGGCAATGAAAACTAGTGCAGCCACTCTGGAAAACAGTATGGAGGTTCCTCAAAAATTTAGACATAGAAATCCTCTATGATCCAGCAATTGCACTACTAGGTAACTATACAAAGGATACAAAGGTGCTGATTCAAAGGGGGTAATGCACCCCAATGTTTATAGCAGCACTATCAACAATAGGCAAATTATGGAAAGAGCCTAAATATCCATCGACTGATGAATGGATAAAGAAAAAATGGTACATACATACAATGGAATATTACTCAGTGATCAAAAAGAATGAAATCTTGCCATTTGCAACACAGTGGATGGAATTTGAGTGTATTATGCTAAGTGAAATAAGTCAGTCAGAGAAAGACAAATATCATGTGATTTCACTCATATGTGGAATTTAAGAAACAAAACAGATGAACACAGGGGAAGAAAAGGAAAAATAAAAACAGAGGGAGAGACAAACCATAAGAGGTTCTTAAATACAGACAGCAAACTGAGGGTTGTTGGAGGGAAGTGGATGGGGGGATGGGCTAAATGGGTGATGGGCATTAAGGAGGGCAATTGTTGGGATGCACACTGGGTGTTATATGAAAGTGATGAATCACTAAATTCTACTCCTGAAATCAATACTACACTATATGTTAACTAACTTGAAATTAAATTAAAAAAGTATTTAATGAGAAAAAATTTCTCCCAAATTGAATGTTAAGCAATAAATGCTGAGCCATATAACAGTAATATGAAAAAAGATTCATATCTTTATATATTAAAAATATATATCGTATATATGAAAAAAAATATATATCTCACAAACTGTTAGGAAAAATATGTGTTAATATTTACATGATCAAAGGGTTTGAACAAAAGTGAAACCCTTTAGAACTTGGTCTCTGCCTTGACCTGAATGTAATGTGTTGATACTTGGCTTTCAGTTTCTGAGGAGTAGAGGCCATTGTTTAGAACCTGCAGGTGAATTCTCATATGCCTGAGTCATAAAAGGAGAGAAGGAAAAATGGTAGATGAGGGAGGACTGTGGAGATGGGGCAAAGCCTTTTGCAGACCACGCTGTCCCCACAATGCTTCACCTGAGTCTGGCTCTGCCGTCTGCACTCTCTCAGCTCTTGCATCTGGCCCAAAGGTACCTCCACCCACAAGAGTCCCCACTTCAACCACTTCACCCAGATGAGGAAACCATAGATTTACATCCTGGATGATGAAGGTGACACTATCCCCTCCTGGGTTAACTCTGGCCTCCCACAGAGGCTGCCTGGTCTCAGTGCTGCCTGCATCTCATCCTGGCCACTGGACATTCTTGGGCTCACAGTGGACAGAAACTTTCCTGGGTGCCTTCTTGATTCCTTTATGGTGGAGGGCCTCATTAGGCTTCATGGACCCCAGGTAAGGCTCACTGCTCCTTCCACCTGTGGGAAATTAATAGATTTTCTGACTCAGGGGCCCCATATGCACATGCTTTATGCTGGTCCTGTCCCAGGAACATGGCACCTGAAAGCAGGAATTTGGTCCAGTTGGGTCCTTGTCTCTCTCTGTCCCCCCCCTCCCCCCCAGAATGCACCAAGCTTAGCCAACCATGTGTAATGCTTGGGCTGGGTGAGCATTCTCCTCATATCTAGGGGGCCTCTACACCTGTACTTTTTCTCTCTTACGTTCCCTCTTTGCAGATAAGGTCTGTGCCCATTCACTGTTGCCTAGAAATGCAGGCACACAGTTGATAATAAATGATAACAATGGCAGCAATTCTTGGTGAGAGCTTCCTTGGGCCAGGCACTGTTTGCTCTAAGCGCTATATATATGTTAACTCATGAAAAACCTCACAACCACTCCATGTGATTACTCCCATCTTATCCCCATTTTATAACTGGTGAAACTGAGGAAGGAGAGTTTGAGTCACTAGACAAGGGTCATACAGCAGAACGAGGATGAAAGCCCACATTGTCTGGCCCTGGAAGCCTTTAGACCAGGGAGTAAGGTGGTCTCTGACCTCTCTCAATACTGTACTCCTCAGGGAGTGGTAAGGGATGAGTTACACCTGTACTTGGGCCTCCCATTCCTACCCTACTCATGACCAGCTGTGTGGCCAGGAAATGGGTGTTCTAACATCATGGCCAGCAGGCAGAGGTAGGGGTCCTAAGGACAGTCCTCTTGGCACCAAAAGAAACATAAGTGACAAAGTACCCTGGATGACTCCAATAAGTACAAAGTCAAATAGGCCCCAGGTGGCAGTGCTAGACCTCTCTGTCCTCCACTCTCTGGCTGGAATGTTGACTGTGTGGAAACTTTCACCTTATCTCTTAGTAGGTGCCAGCCAGCTGCTCCACAAAGCTGGCCTCCTCTCTGAGCCCTTAATGCATTCTTTAGGTTTTTTTTGTTTTTTTGTTTTTTGTTTTTTTTAATCAAGATAGCAGATGGCACCTTGGAGGTCCCCAAAAACTGAGAAAAGGAGAAGCCAGAGAATAAAAACTGATAGTGAAGGCAGTAAATGTGAGGAAGGGCAGGCCAGTGAGGAGATCATTCAGCGGCTGAGTGTTGTGTTTACATCTCATTTGACCATGATGATGGCCTCCCATGTATGGGATAATGGGTCTGACCTAGTTGCCATTTGCCCTGTGGCTCCTGCCAAGTTACTGCCATGAGAGAAGTGGGCATTTTTTTCTTCATTTCTGTGCCCACGCCATGTCCATACTGCCTGACCAAATACAGTAGTCAGGGAGTAAAGTAGGCCTGGGTCCAGGGGGTAATTCTCCATAGAAGGTCACACACTGCAGCAAATAAACCTCTGAGGCATCACACGCTAAAATAGGATCAAGAGAAGTGAGGAGATGTCCTATGCCTTCTGGTTACATCCAATGTTCTCAAGTAGCGCAGAATACCTAGAAACAAGGAGCATGGACAGGATGTTTGCTTTGTCCTAAATCTGTTCCTTTTCCTGAAACAATGCCTACTCATTCTCCCTGTACCTTTTGTTGTCAGAAGCCCCATCCTTCTGTTGCTTCTGTCTCCACTTGCCCAGGGCATTTCTGACCCAAATCGCAAAGCCTTGACCAGGGACTGGGTGCTAGACCCTGGCTGAACACAAAGGATGTTATTTTGGGCTCAGAAGATAGAGGGTCTCCCCAACCTGGATCAGCTGCTCTGACTAGGCTAGTCCACATTGCTCTGTTCCTTCTTCCACTCCTTTCCAGCCCTCTATTGGGGTCCACTATTATGAATGAGGCATGGTAACTGTGCCCATTCCCTTTTTGAGTGCTCAGACTTATAAGGGAAGAGAGGCTCCCTCTATGAATTCTGTATGAACATTGGCACTTTACCCAGTCATCGTGGGGCTCAGCCCTGGCTTCCTGGCATGTTAGGTACTTCCTGTGATGGGCATACCACTGCCCCCAATTTAACTCAACCCACTGAAGACTCATGGATCAGGTGTCAGATTCCTATGACCAGAGGAAGGCTCACAAGAGAAGGACTCCATTCCAAGAAGAGACTTCTTAGGGTTCATCCAAGATTCTCTTCTAGCCTAAAGTTGTCTCAGGACACAGGGCAAGACCACTGCATGTCTATAGAAAGAGGCTGCCACCTCTCCTGACTGGCCTTGTGAGAGGCTGCTCTATAGCCCAGTATCCAGCTGGTCTGGGTATGGAGTCTTTGATCCCTGGAACAGTCCAGGAACCTAGTTAGGAAGCAAATGCTCCATAAGAAATGCTACCTTATCTTCCAAAGTAAAGACATGAACACAGAGATGCTAGTTGGTGCTGATGTTAGGAGCTTTTCTCAGAGAGTATAGGTAGACTCACGTTACTCTCACAGAAAAGAAATCTATGAAGTGGGGTCAGTTCTTATCCCTACTTTACAGAGGGAGAATGGATAGCCAGAGAAGCCGGTGAGTGGTTCCCAGGTGTGTGTGCTTAGCCACAGTCCTCTCTATTCCCTTCCCATTGTCCCTCAGGCAATGTCAGGGAGAAAAAAGAGTGGGTTCTTCTCAGAACTGTGACCAGGAATTGGGCTGACGGGATGGGGATAATTCCTCATGACATGGTTTTTATTTCAGACATGGTACAGAATGTTGTTTCTGGTTACAAGAATAAGCAAAAGTGATCTAAGAGAGTGGGGTCACTGCAAGGGGTTCTGTGGGGGAACTTCTGAAGGTAGAAGGTGGGTGGGAGGCATAACTAAAAGGCATAACCTCAGACACTCCCATGCTTTAGGTGTTCTCACTATTTCTCTTTCCTTCCGGAGTGGTGTCCTCTGGGTGGCACTCTGGCAGCCTCCCTGTAGTAACCGCAGCCCTGAAGGGTTTACTGAGGACCTGCCCTGAGAAGCAGGAAGTTGGCACAGAGTTGGGTGGTCCCAGCCCCTATGTTAATGTTCTATACTCCATGTAGACAAGTGATGGCTTCACAGCTCTCCACCAGTGAAGACAAACCTGGCTCATTCCATCTGAACATCATTTCCTGAGCCTAGCCTGCACTTCAAGCCCTAGACCATGCATGCCGTGAGTCAGGTGGGATGGATGACTAGTGTCAGATGACAACAGATAGTTGGATTAAACTAGAGAACATCTTGACCAAGTCCACACTGTATGTTTGACCTCCTGGCCTCATACCCCTGCCAGAAACCACCTGTATCTCCAGCCACCTCAGCTGGTCAGGAGTTCATGGGCAGGTAGTACTAGGAGAAAGGGCTGAGAACTATAAATGTATAGCCTTGGGTCATACTTCCCTCATGGACCTGGAGACATGGATACAAAGTTCTGTTTGAGAGGAAGTTGGTGCTTTTGCTATTTACAGAAGTGGGGTGGCAACACTGGGTCCCATGATATGTGACCCAGGAAGGGTGGTAGAACCTATGAACCCCTTCTCATGAGAAAAATCAAACCTTATAAAATTACAATTGTATTGAATACAATTAGAAAACTCCTCTAATGTACGGAATAGTAACAGATGTGGTTCTTTATGAATGCATCAGTCACCAGGCCCTTGCAGGGGACTGATAAGGACATAATCTGAAAGTACTTGATGAGGGCAAATAATATATCTGCAGATGTAACATGATGGGAAAACCTCAATAATTTCTAAGGGTTGGTGGTTTTTCTGTGGTTTGTGGACTCCATTTTTGGGAAGAAAAACTACATTTCAGTTACAGGATAGGGAAAGAAAGATGCAATGTTTTTTCCTATCCACGCATGAGAGGACCCTGTATAGCACCTCTCAGACCCATAGTCTAAACCCCTGGGAGCTTTTGGGTGTCTGTTCATCTGTCAGATGTCTGGTGGGTTGAGATGGCAGAGGGAAAAACATGGAATGCACTTGTCTTATGATTTGGCTCTCAGACGTTCATATCCACATTGACATACATACAACATTTAAACAAGTCCACAGGCCCATTGTCTCTTGTTCTTTCAAATTCAAACAATACCTGCACATTTTTGTTTTCACATTTCTGATGTGGACAGAGGAAAAGTCCATTGTGTTTACACAGTGATGGTCATTTCACACTCTCCTTAAGCCTTCACTTCCACCCTGCAAAGCAGGCATCACTATTTCCCTGCAGAGCAGGAAACTGAGGCTCTGAATAGTGAAACCTTGTGCCCAGGTTCACACAACACTTGGCCACAGAGCTGGGAAATGCCTTGCTTCAAAACCTGTTGTCATTGTGTTAAGCCAGCCTCTCTGCAAAACAGCCCTTTTCATCTCTTTAAAGAAAGAAACACATAACATTTTAATCTTTCATCTTGAGGTTGTGACATAGGCCGAGCAGGAGAAACTTGGATTGAAGTTGAAGGTGATTCTTGGACAGGCTTCATTTATATGTTTTTGTCTCTGAGACAAAGTAGCTCATGGTTACTTATAGAAAATGAGACCTGGAATTCAGAGTGTGAAATTAGGTTTTGTCATTTCCTGAAAACCTGTTTTCAGGAAGGAAATGGTGGGTGACCTCCAACTGCTCCCTAGTCTTTAAATAGTGATCTTGCAGGCTTTTCCTCAGGCTCCTAGGAGGATAAATTTGAAGGTAGGTGGAATGTGGGGCAGGGAATTTGGATTTCCTTCCTAAATTGGCAAAATTCAAATGGGCTTTTGGAAAGGAGCATTGATGATGTAAGGTTAGAAAGAATGACAGGATCTGAAAATCCTGGCTCTGCCATTTTGGTAGAGAATCAAGGTGTCTTGGGCCTGGCAAGTAACAAATATAGTTGGATATGGCTCTTTGTAGGAAGGTGACTTTGGAATCAAGAAATGAGGGACCTTGGTTAAGGGGGTATTTGCCTCAGAATATGGCAGGCTCAGAATTTTCTAGCACATGGAGAGCTGCTATCTGTGACTTCTGCATCTTGGCCAAATCCTCCTATTTCAGCTTTAGAAAGAGCTCCAATATCTTCCACATCCATGCAAAAAAAGAAATCCTCTATGTGAATTCTTTCTAGGGAAGGGAGGCCCTTTGATAACAAAGACATCTTTTTCATCTTTGCATTCCAACAGGAGGCATATCTGTCATAAAACCAGGGTTTGACAAATTCTCACTTGCCAAATGAAGGAGTGGATAAATGAATGGGCAACTCTATCCAGGTCTTGGGTTGCTAGACAAGAGACCCGGGCTCCATGGTCCTGACATTTCTCCTCTCACTTAAGCCTTTTGCAGGGCTACCATGTCTACATATTCAGCCCTGAAGAGTCTCCTTACCACCTGTGTCCTTGCTGCCTTGGTTTCTAGCATTGTGGGTAAGAATGAAAAAAATGGCCTCTTTCTCCCCAAAACTGGAAGAGTAAGGTAGACAATACAGAAAATAAACCAACTTGGGAGAGACAAGGTCCGGTTTCTCGAGTAGTTATGAGCTCTGCAAGGTTGGGAACCCTGATTAAGCATCTAGAGCAATGGGCAGTTGAAAGGGACTGAGCCTGAGCACTAAGGGGCAAGATGTGGCCATCAGGGAGGGACTATGGGCCAAGTGGGCCCATTAGGTCCCACATGGTATCATGGGTAACATGGGTATCGTGGGTAACATGGTATCTTGGCTCTCAGATATGTTTGGCTATTGGAAGCATAAACTATGATTCCTGACAGTTTTCATTCCTGAATTACTTTCTAAACAAATTTTATATCCATTTCACAGAGAGTTATAAATGTACAAGCTGCTCTCTTAATGCATGTAGTGCTGACATGGAGACGACTTGTGAAGCCTCTCAAAGCTGCTTCAGATACAAGCAAGAATTAAGGACAAAAGGTATGCTGTGCCAGGCCCCTCCCCATGTTTCTAGTCATGTGAGACAGAGAAGGTGCTTAGAGTGAGGGAGGTTGCTGCTTTTAGCAACTTGATGGAGTTCCTCACTTCCCTCTGCACCTTCTATTTTACCCTGCTTCCTAATGTAGCATTCTACCCCTATGGGGCTGGCATTATGGGGTGGTGGGAAGTGGGAGGGTGGGAGACTCTGGGAAAAAGTCTGGGCAATCACTGTTCTTCATCAGCCCCACTGAAATATGACATTCCCATTGTAACAAATGCTTGCAAACCATCCTTCCATTGGTTTATACCATGGACCAATGCAGAAGGACTCTTAAAGAAGGGGAAAGACTAAAGGCAAAAGGATTTGAGGCAAGAATCCAATACTGGCCGCCCATTTAGGCATCACTCTGTATGGTTCAAAGGGGAAATTCCTTCTGGGGTTTGGTTCTGTGCAGGGGAACTCCTACAATATGTTGAAGAGAAAGGTTGTTCTTCAAGCAATTGTGTCCCAATGATGTTCTCAGCAACACTGGGGGATAATCAAACATTTGTGTACAATCACCAATGCTGCCAAGATGAGCTCTGTAACCAAGGGAACTTCCAAGGTGAGTGCCAACACATCTCTGCTCTCCCTCCCCTCCTATTTTTTATCCCAATCCATTTCCTTAAGTCTCTGCCTTCTAAGTTCCTTCCTACGACCTGTCTCTGCTTCTGAGCTGCTTCCTACTGGTTTGGCTCAAGACCTGGACAGAGTTGCCCATTCATTTACCCACTCATTCATTTGGCAAGTGAGAATCAATGAGCGAAATCCCACCACAAGAAGGAAAGGCACAAGCCCTTCCTTAACATGGAAGACTGAATGACAACTGGGTGGCTGGGATGTGTCCTGGATTTACTGAGTCTGTAGGTTTAAATTATTTGCTTTTCCATTCCACTTGAAAAGTAGTTTGTTCTTGGCTATTTAATTCCTCACTCCCTTAACAGTATTTTTTAATTGAAGTATACATTAATATACAGTGTTATATTAGTTTCAGGTATACAACATAATGGTTCAACAATTCTATACTTCGCTCAGTGCTCATAGTATAAGTGTATCCTTAATTCTTGTTACTTATTTCACCCATCCCACCTATTTTCTCACAACCATTAGTTTATTCTATTTGTCTTTTTGTTTTTTTGCTTGTTTGTCTCTACTTTTACCTTTGTTTATTTGTTTTGTTTCTTAAATCCTACATGAGTGAAATTATATGGCATTTGTCTTTCTCTGACTTATTTCGCTGAGCATTTACTCTCTAGGTACCCATTCAGGTTTTTCCAAATGTAAAGATCTCATTATTTTTTATGGCTTAGTAATATCCCCGTGTGTGTGTGTGTATGTGTGTGTGTGTGCGTGTGTGTATTACATTTTCTTTATCCGTTCATCAGTCCATGGACACTTGGGTTTCTTCCATTTCTTGACTATTGTAAATAAAGCTACAGTAAGCATAAGGGGGCATATATCTTTTCAAATTAGTGTTTTTATTTCCTTTGGGTAAATATCCAGTAATGAAATTACTACATCATATGGTAATTCCATTTTTAATTTTTTGAGGAGCCTCCATACTGTTTTCCATAGTGGCTGCACCAATTTAGATTCCCACTAACAGTGCATGAAGATGCCTTTTTCTCTGCATCCTCACCAATACTCGTTATTTATTTATTTATTTATTTTTAGCCATTCTGACAGGTATAAATCTCATTATGGTTTTAATTTGCATTTTCCTGATGTTAGCAATGTTGAGCATCTTTTTATGTGTCTGTTGGTCATCTGTATCTTTTCTGGAAAAATGTCTATTCAGGTCCCCTGCTCATTTTTTAATTGGATTATTTGTGGATTTTTTGGTATTGACTTGTATAAGTTTTTTATATATTTTGAATATAAACCCCTTATTGGATATATAATACGCAAATATCTTCACTCATTTAGTAGGTTGCTTGTTTATTTTGTTGATGCTTTTCTTTGTTGTGCAAAAGCTTTTAATTTTGGTGAGGTCCCAAGTTTATTTTTGCTTTTGTTTCCTTTGCTCCGGAGACATATATAGAAAATGTTTCTATAGCTGATGTCAAAGAAATTATTTCCTATGTTTGCTCATGGACTGGAAGAAACCAATATTGTTAAAATGTCCATACTACCCAAAGCAATCTACAGATATGCAATCCCTATAAAAACACAACATCTTTCACAGAACTAGAGCAAATAATACTAAGATTTGTACCATAAAAGACTCTGAGTAGCCAAAGCAATCTTGAGAAGAAATAAAGCTGAAAATATCATAATCCCAGATTTCAAGATACACTACAAAGCTTCAGTGATCAAAACAGTATGGTACTGGAAAAACAAAACAAAGCAAACAAACAGAAAAAAAAACCTAAAAAACAAAACAAAACAAAAATCCCAGACACATAGATCAATGGAACAGAATAGACAGCCGAGAAATAAGCCCACACTTATGTGGTCAATTAATCTATGACAAAGAAGGCAAGAATTTACAATGGGGAAAAAAGCAGTCTCTCAAAAAAAAATGTGCTGGGAAAACTGGACAGCTGCATGCAAAAGAATGAAACTGGATCACTCTTTTATACCATACAGGAAAATAAACTAAAAATATATTAAAGTCTTAAATGTGAAATCTGAAACCATATAATTCTTCAATAGTAGTTTTTAAATCACAAATTATCTTCTATGATGTAAGCATTTTTTTCTTCAGCCAGGGCAGAGAGGGCCATCTCATGAAAGAAGCAGATAAACCAGATTTCTGTAAGATTATTTTTGGCTATATATTCCCACTTAAAACTTCCCCCCACCCCTGCACCCTCCATGGTATCCTAATTTTAAATCATTTTGATTTTGGGTAGAGGAATCCTGGAATAACCATGATCTTGGATGGGTGGTAATAATGCTCTCAGCTCCTTTTTTCTTGTCCTTAAAATGAAAATTTTCTTTCTTCATTTAGTGCCTCAGAAGTCCTCAAAACCCAATGGAATTAAATGTCCTGCCTGCTACAATGTGCATGACATTTCCTGTGACCCAGTTCTTCTTACCTGCACTGGTACAGAGACAAAGTGTGTGGAAGTTATTGGCATAGGTATGGATATATCCTCAGGGTTTTTGGTGTTAATTTTATCAAAGGGTATAGCTGTATTAGCTATCTATTGCTGCATCATTAGTCCAAAACTTGGCAGTTTAAAATAATTAATATGTATTATTTCATTGTGTCTGTGGGTCGGGAATCTGGGAGTGGCTTAGCTGAGTGGTTCTGACTGAGTCTCTCATGAAGTTGTAATCTAGACATCAGCAGGGCCTGTGGTCATTTGGACAGAAGACCTGCTCCAGGACAGAAGATCCTCTCTTGGAAGATCACCCATGTGGTTGTCAGGCTTGGTTCCTGTTGACATGGGTCTCTCTCTGGGCTGCCTGGATGTCCTCATGTATCAGCTAGCTTTCCCCAGAACAAGTGATGACAGAGAGAGGGAGAAGGGGAGGAGAGGGAAGGAGGAAGGAGATACTGCAGTTTTAAAGAAATCTAATCTCAGAAGTGACATTTCTTCACTTCTGTCATATCGTCTTGGTTGCATAGATCAACTTTGGTACAACATGGGAGAAGACTACACAAGGATATGGATACTAGGAGGTGGGAGCTATTTCAGGACATCCTAGAGACTGACCACCATGTACAGCAAAGGCTGATACAGGATCAAGTACTGGCTATCCCTACAAGGTTTAGAGGGAGCTATCTGTCAGGAGAAGAGAGAAGAGGGGAAGAAAGCACAGGAGAGGGGAGGAGAAGAGTACACAACTTCTTCTTATACCAGAATTTGAGACTTGGGAACATGTCATATGCTGGAATGGACCTTGAGCCATTGGCTATGAAGAGGATGGCCCCTCAGTTCTGGTTTTCATCATCACTACCATTATTGCTATTACCAAAACTCCATGATTAAGCACTTAATTTTTGAATTATGTGATTCTGAAATCTGCAGAAGGTTTTGCCATTTTCCTGAGTAGGAGGAAAGTATATATTCGTAATAAGAAGGATATGTACTATTCAGATAGAAATTGGGAAATTAACCTAGTATTGGACCATGCAGAAAGGGTATTGTCACTTCTTTACTGATCATGTAAAAGGTTTCATGAAATTAGTGGCATTTTAAGAGCTTATTAAATGGTGGGAGAGAGAGTATGGTGAGAATGGAAGTAGGTTATGCTTTTTTTGAGAAGACTTTGAGATAGAGCCTGGGACTATCACATGAAGGGGCCCTTGCATAGGTGAAGTGGAGACGAGTAAGGAAAATGGGATGTCATGAAGGATACAGGGGAACAATGGGGCTGTTGAAAGTGAGGCAGTCTCTCTACTCCAAATTGTCAAGGAAAGCACAGACAAGTGATGAGGTTCCACAGTGATAACAACTATTGAACTCATAGCCTTGGGGAAAAGGGATCTTATCTCAAAAGGGATCTGTATTGCTTCCCTCTGTTTTCCCCCAGGAAACAAAAGTAATGAAAATAAATGGTACCACAGGGACTTTTTAGCTGAATACATGAGTTCTGATCTCAGCCTTCTTCCTTTATTCCAGCCATCTCTTCCCTAGTCAGGACACAGGGGCTCCAGTCTCAGCCATGCATCTGAGACAGGTGGGGACCCTTTGGGATCCCTCTTAAATTGAGGAGATACTGGAGGCAGAGGGAAATAGGCTTGGTCCCTGGACAGAGATGGAACTGTGGTTGTTGCTTCTTTCACAAAAGACAAAAGGGGATTCTGGGGCATCCTGAGCATCCTTTTCTTCTCCAAGAGAGGCAGATAGGATAGGATGTAGTTGAAAAGGGGAGACAAGATGAGAGAAAAGACTAACTGCTGGATTTTTCTTTTGGCAGATAACCCTATATTTTTGATTTTTGCCATGGGTTGTGCTACTGAAACTGCCTGCAACTTGAAGAATATAAGTATATTGAATAACATAAAAATCCGTACCTACTGTGTAGAACAAAGTGCTGGAGACCCCCGCTGATGTTCATCACCTCATCAATCTTGAATAATCCCTTCTTGTTCCAAGTCTTGCTTTGAAGTTTCCAGTGTTACCAAGCTCATAATCCTACAAACCTGAAAAGGTTGGAGTCAGATGACTCCCCTCCCCAGCATTCCCAAGACAATGCAGAATTAAATTGTTGATAACTTCCTTAAGTATGTGTGTAATCATTCGTTAGTACTTTAGGTTAAAAAAATCTTATTCATTCCTCTAATGGGTTCTTTCTTCACCCCAAGTAGCAAGTAAGGAAATTGAGACAGAATTTCTAAGAATTGTTGTAATCTCATCTTTGTCACTCAACCATACCTTCACACTTGCTCCAGAACACACCTTTTTCCTAATATTCTCAGTTTCCACTGTTGACCCTTAATTGCCCACTGCTAAGGAAAATGCTTTCAAATGAACAATTCGGGCTCAGAAAGTTCCTTTCCCACAGCTTGTAAAATCCTAAGTATAATGGACTCTCTCTTACCTGGGAAACACAACATATACTCAGGGTGAATGTGTCTGGGATGAAGGATACAGACAGATGTGATCTGTGAAGTTCATTCTAAATGCCAAGGAAGAGGTAGGCATGTGTACCAGGAGTCCAGAGGGCTGTGTCCTCACAATTCATGGGTGGTCACAGCCATACTGCATGTAATGCCAGGAAGAGCCATTACAGGATCCAAACTGTATGATGTCTTTGTGGTGCTGAACACAACTGAGAGACCTGGTAGCCTGCTCAGATGTATCTCTTGATTCTCCAAATTCAGTTTCCTACAGGGTGCAGTAAGTTACGTAAAAGAAAAGAATGCCCCACATACATCTTGGTGGCTCAGTCGGTTAAAAGTCTGGCTCTTGATTTTGGCTCATGGTTTGTGAGATGGAGTCCCATGTTGGGCTCCACACTGTCAGAGCAAAACCTGCTTGGAATTCTTTCTCTCTCCCTCTCTCTCTCTCTGTCCTTCTCCAGCTCATGTTCTCTTTCTCTCAAAATGAATAAACTTAAAAAAAAAAAAGCCCCACATGTAGTGATTACCTCTGGGAAGCAATCTGTTGTCTGCATGATGCTGCAGCCCAGAACTCTATAAGGCTGTCTGCGCATGAAATCTATATTGATGGATTGTGGCCTTGACTTCTCCTTGGGATTCTCTCCAGGGAGTAAGGTACAGACTCTTGAATCCTACTTCCACTTTCTCTTTCCTAGGCTTTTGAGAACACAGGGAATAGGGTTTATCTGCCCAAGACTCCCTATCCTCATATTTCATGTGCATTCCCACTGTGTGCTCAGCACAGTGATATAAACACAGGGCCCTCCCTCAGGGATAAGGAGCTAATCCATAGAGAACAATGACAGGGTTGCATGTAACTGCATGGGATTCTAAGCACAAATAATTAAAGAAAGCTTAGGGAAGAAAAAGGAGGTAGAGTCAATGCTGGTATATAAATATGGTAAACTGAGGCAAGTTTTGAGGAAGGAATGTGTATGCAAGTCAAGTCCCCATTTGGGAAATGGTAGGCTAGAAAATGGTTCAGCAGCAAAATACCAGAGAGGCAGTATATTAAGATAGAACTTGCACAAGAGACCTTTTATAAGGAAACTCTTGATGTAATAATGGGGAACTCTGTACTGATTCAACTCCTGAAGAGGTCATAGCAGCTCTAGTGGGCCAGTGTTACTGTTATCACCACATACAATTTATTGAGAAAAAGTGGCAACAGGATGGGAACTCCAACCCAAATGGTCAATTTGTAGACTGTGCCCTATTCTCTGTGCTGTAGTGCCTCTCAACTGATCACCATATCCTAGAAACAGTCAGCTTGGGCTGCCATAACAAACTAACACAAACATGGTGGCTTAAACAACACCAAAAAATATATTTTTTCACAGTTCTAGAAGCTAGAAGTCTGAAACCAAGGTGCCATCAGGGGTGTTTTATTCTGAGGCGTCTCTCTTTGGGTGTCTTTTCATTGTGTCTTCACAATGTATGTGTCTGCAACAGATTGGATGTTTGCGCACCATATTCCCAAATTCATATCTGAATTCTAACATCAAAGTAATCGTATTAGGAGGTAGCATTAGTGCCCTTATAAAAGAGGCTCCAGAGAGTTCCCTCATCCCTCCTACTATGTGAAGACACAGCAAGATGGCTGTCTATGAACCTGAAAAAGAATCCTCACCAGACATTGAATCATCTGGTCCTTTGGTCTCGGACTTCAAGGCTCCAGAACTGTAGGAAATAAATATTTGTTGTTCATAAGCTACCATGTATGTGTTATTTTATTATAGCAGTTCAGACAGACTAAGATAGTATCTGTGTCTTAATCTTCTCTTATGAGGGTACTAGTCCACTTTGACTGATTAGGGCCCACCCTAGTGACCTCATCCAAATAGTCTCTGTCTCCAAATACAGCAACATTCTGAGGTACTAGAGGTCAGGACTTCAACATATGAATTTTGGTGGGGGACACAATTCAACCCATAACAAAGGGTTATAGAGTAAATGATTCTATGTATCAAGAAATGCTCTTCAGCTATGGTTCCAGTTGAAAGTGGTTGGCATAGTGTCAGTACACAGTATATGCTTAATAGATATGACCTATTATTCTTTTTCTTCTCTGCATCCTTCTCATCTCTACCCACTATCTTCCCATTTCTTTTTTCCCATATTTTCTTTTCATTCTTCAATTAATTATTTCCCAGTATTGCTAATATTTCCATGTACTTCTTTCTCTAAGAATAATAAGCAATATAGATAACCAATTATCATGTCTCCAAGAGAGCACTGCAGTTATAAGTGAGGCAATCGATCACCATATTCTAGGGGTAAGAATATGGGGCTAGAGAGCAGTCTCTGAATTCCAGGAGGAAGCCCCTGTGAGGTCAGGGCCTCCTGAAAGAACAGACTTGTCCTTTGCTTCATGATAGAAAATGGGGAGAAAAGTTAAGATGGTGGAGTAGTATAAGGACCCTAGGCTTGCCTCATTCCTTGAACACAGCTAGATAAATGTCAAATCATTTTGAATACCCAACAAGTTGATCTGAAGACTGACAAAAAAAAACTGCCAGGTAGAAGGTAAAAGGTGCAGAGATAACGACTGGGGAGAAATGGATTGTGGGTGCTGTGGAGGGGAAGGAGCCCTGGTCATGAAGAGGGACAAGAGAGAGGGGCCCGGGGAGAAGTGCCCAGGGGATCATACAAGGAAAACACTTTCCCAAAACCACTGACTGGGAAAATGAGAGGGGCTGGTTTTTCTGAGTTTTACAATCAGAAGGTTCTAAGACTGGAGTTTTAGAGGTCTTTGGCATGGCTGGTGGGGATTCCTGAGAGTGCTCCTGTGGAGAGGAGTGCAAAAGACAACTCCAGAAGTGCAGGTGGCACGATCTGAGGATTACCTGACATATACTGGGAAAGATGGTTCCAACTTCTTATAAGAGCACATCTGGGAGAAGTGGCATTACCTCTCCTTGGACAAAAGACTTGGAGGGTACCATTTTCCTCCCCCACCTCCCAGCATAGGCACAGAAACACCAGTTGAGGGCAGCTAATCTGGACACTGACTCTTTGCTGCACTTTACTCCAAACTCCATGTCCCTGCAATTTGGTGCAAATGCCATTCTGAGGCAAATATGCATCAGTCCCAGTACAGCAAGACACTCCCCCAGAGGACCACTGTAGGTCCTACCATGCCAGGTCCCTAAAGTTTGGAGTTTTAAAACTCAGACAGCCTGCCTGGGAGAGACCCTAAGGTGCACTGTGCTACCCAGAGGCCCAGACACAGACAGGGTGAAGGCAATGATGTGAAGGATGCCTAAGACACATGAGAGGAGATTGCTCAATCTTCTGTGAGGATTTTCCAGACAGCAACAAGCATTAAATCCCCTCTCCAGGGATGAGAGAGGGGGCTGACATCAATTCTTTCCCCCATCCCTCATATTAAACTAACTTCAGTAATCAGCACAATGCCAACAGTGGCATCAAACTCTGCTCCCCTGTGCTCTGCAGGGGCTGCATTTCTTGATTAAGTGTGACTGAGAAGCAGGGCAGAGGGCCCATACACCAGAAGACAAGCACAAACTCCCAGTATGCACAAAGTGTACTAACCACGCAGTGCTGCAAAGCTTCAGCTCCTGTGAAAACAGCATCACATCTCTTTTAAGAAGCAGACCAAAGCACACCTAGTTAAAACTTGACACATTCTGGCCAAGGTTCAACACTTCCCACTGCAGAGAAGGAGAAACTCTGCAGATTACTGACCTGAGGAAAAGAGCAACTAAAACACAGCAGCACATACTGTGCACATACCATACAACAGAGACACTTCCTGAAGTACCAGGCCCTGGAACTTATATGACCTCTTCCTTATAAAGCAATTACTCTCAGGAGGAGGAAACACAACAGGCTTTCCTAACACACAGAAGAAGACAGAGACCTAGATAAAATGCTGACAGAGGAATTCACTCCAAAAGAAAGAACAAGAAAAGGTCATGGCCAGGTGTCTAATAAAAATTAAAGTAGTACACCTGGCCCAGAATTTAAAACAACAATCATAAGGATACTAGCTGCACTTGAGAAAAGCATAGAAGACACCAGAGTGTCGCTTACTGCAGAAATAAAAGATTGAAAAACTACTCAGGCCAAAATGAAAATGTAAGAACTGAGATTCTAAAATGACTACCTGTAATGACCACTAGTATGGAATAAGCAGAGAAATGCATAAATAACATAGAAGATAAAATTATGGAAAAGAATGAAGATGAAAAGAAGAGAGAAAGAAAAATATTTGATTACAAATGTAGACTCAGGGAACTCAGCAACTCCATAAGGCATAATAACAGTTGTATCACAGTAGTCCCAGAAAAGAAGAGAGGTAAAAGAGGGCAGAAGGTTTATTTGAGCAAATGATAGCTGAAATATTCCCTAATCTAGGGAAAGAAACAGACATCCAAATCTAAGAGGCACAGAGAACTCTCAACAAAATCAACAAAAGCAGGCAAACGGCAAGACATACTGTAGTTACCTTGTAAAATATAGAGATAAGGAAAAAAATCCTAAATGCTACAAAAGAACTCCCTGACGTATAAGGGGAGACAAATAAGGTTAGCACCAGATCAAGCCATGGGAATTAGGCAGTCCAGAAAAGAGTGACATAATACATTCAATGTGCTGAATGGGAAAAAAAAATGCAGCCAAGAATAATCTATCTGGTTAAGCTGTCATCAGAATAGAAGAAAGATAGTTTCCCAGACAACCAAAAACTAAAGCAGTTCATGACCACTAAACCAGTCTTTCAGGAAATAATAAAGAGAAATATTTGAGTGGGAAAGACCAAAGCAACAAAGACTAGAAAGGAACAGAAAAATCTTCAGAAATAATGTCAAAACAAGTAATAAAATGGCACTAAATTTGTATCTATGAGTACTTACTATGAATGTAAATAGATTAATGCTCCAATAAAACACATAGAATTGGGACACCTGGGTGGCTCAGTTGGTTAAGTGTCTGACTCTTGATTTTGGCTGAGGTCATGGTCTCATGGTCAAAGATAGAGCCCTACAATGACCTCTGTGATGGGTGTGGAGCCTGCTTAAGATTTGCTCTCTCCTCTCCCTCTGCCCCTTCCCCACTCATTCTCTCTCTCACTTCCTCAAAAACTAAAAGCACAAATAAACAAACCACCATAGGGTGTCAGAATGCATGAAAAAGATAAGACCAATCTATATGCTGTCTACAAGAGACTCATTTTAGATCTAAAGATACCTGTAGATTGAATTCAAATGAGGGTATTGAAAAATATTTATCATGCAAATGGTATCGAAAGAAAGCCAGAGTAGCCATACTTATATTAGACAAAACAGATTTTAAGACAAAAACTGTAACAAGAGATGAAAAAGGGCGCTACATCAGAATAAAGGGGTCTATCCATCAAGAAGATCTAAAAATAGTAAATAATTATGCCCCCAGCTTGAGAGAACCCAAATATCTAAAACAGTTAATAACAAACATAAAGGACCTCTCTGATAATAATACAGTAACAAAGGGGACTTTAACACCTCACACACATAAAGGGATAGATCATCTAAATAGAAAATCAGTAAGGAAACAATGACTTTGAATGACACACTGGACCAGATGGACCTAAGAGATATATTCAGAACATTTAATCCAAAATCAGCAGAATACACATATTTTTCAAGGGCACATGGGGCATTCCCCAGATTAGATCACATACTAGGGCACAAATCAGGACTCAACAAGTACAAGCAGAATGTCATACCACGCATATTTTGAAACTTGAAGTCAATCACAGAAAAAAAATTGGGAAGACCACAAAACATGGAGGTTAAAGAATATCCAACTGAGGAATTAATGGGTCAACCAGGAAATTAAAGAAGAAATTAAAAAGTACATGGAAACAAACAAAAATGAAAACACAACAGTACAAAAACCCTGCGATGCAGCAAGTGTTCATAAGAGGGAAGTATATACCAATACAGGTCTACCTCAGGAAGAAAATGAAAAAAAAAAAAAAAAAAAGGAAAAAAGAAGACCAAAGCAACAAAGACTAGAAAGGACCAGACAACATCACCAGAAACAGCAACTCTACAGGTAACATAATGGAACTAAACACATGTCTTTCCATAATCATTCTAAATGTAAATGGACTAAATGCTCCAATCAGAAGACATAGGATATCAGAATGGATTAAAAAAAAATCCATCTATATTCTCCTTATAAGAGATGTATTTTAGATCTAAAGACGCCTACAGATTGAAAGTGAGGGAATGGAGAACCATCTATCATGCTAAAGGATGTCAACAGAAAGCCAGAGTAGTCATATCAGACAAACCACTTTTAAACAAATATTGTAAGAAGAGATGAAGAAGGGTATTATATCATAATTAAGGGGTCTATCCATCAAGGAGATGTAACAATTGTAAATATTTATGCCCTCAACTTGGAATAACCCAAATATATAAATCAACTAATATTAAACATAAAAAAAAAAAACCCTCATTGATAACAATACGATAATAGTAGGGAATTTTAACACCCAATTTATATCAATGGACAGATCTTCTACAGTGAAAACCAACAAAGAAACAATGACTTTGGATGACACACCAGACCAGATATACTCAATGGATATATTCAGAACATTTCACCCTGAAACAGCAGAATACACATCCTTTTTGAGTGTACATGGAACATTCTCCAGAATAGATCACATACAGGGTCACAAAACAGCTCTCAAGTACAAAAAGATTGAGATCAAACAATGCATATTTTCAGATCACAGCTCTATGAAACCTAAAGTCAACCACAAGAGAAAAATTTGTAAACCCCTCAAATACATGGAGGTTAAAGAACACCCAACTTAAATAATGAGTAGGTTAACCAGGAAATTAAAGAAGAAAAATAAAATACATGGAAGCAAATGAAAATGAAAATATGACAGTCCAAACCCTTGGGAATGCAGCAAAAGCAGTACTAAGAGGAAAGTATATTGCCTATCTCAAGGCCTATCTCAAGAAGAAAAGTCCCCAATACACAACCTAACCTGACATCTAAAAGAGCTAGAAAAGGGTCAGCAAATAAACCCTAAAACCATCAAAAGAAGGGAAACAATAAAGATTAGAGCAGCAATAAACAATATAGAAACAAACAAACAAAAAACAGTAAAACAGATGAATGAAACCAAGACCTGGTCGTTTGAAAGAATAAACAAAATTGAATAACCCCTAGCCAGACTTCTTAAAAGAAAAAGAGAAAGGACCCAAATAGATGAACTCACAAATGAAAGAGGAGATATCACAACCCGCACCACAGAAATAAAAAATTACAAAAGAATACTAAGATAAATTATATGCCAACAAACTGGACACTCTGGAAGAAATGGACAAATTCATAGAAACTCACAAGCCACCAAAACTGAAAAAGGAAGAAATAGAAAATTTGAAGAGATCCATAACTAGCAAAGAAATTTAATCAATAATCAAAAATCCCCCAACAAACAAGAGTCCTGGAAGCGAGATGGCTTCCCAAGGGAATTCTACCAATTAAGGAAGAGTTAACACCTATTCTTCTCAAACTGTTCCAAAAATAGAAATGGAAGGAAAGCTTCCAAATTCATTCTATGGAGCCAGTATTACCTTGATTCCAAAACCAGACAAAGACACCACAAAAAAGGAGAATTACAGGCCAATATTCCTGATGAAGATGAATGCAAAAATTCTCAATAAAACACAGGCAAATAGAATTCAATAGTACATCAAAAGAATTATTCACCTTGCTCAAATGGGATTTATTCCTTTCATGCAGAGCTGATTCATTATTTGCAAATCAATCAACATGATACACCACATTAATAAAAGAAAGGATAAGAACCATATGCTCTTGACAATAGATGCAGAAAAAGCATTTGACAAAATACAGCATACATTCTTGATAAAAACCTTCAAGAAAGTAGGGATAGATGGAACATACCTCAACCTCATAAAAGCCATATAGGAAAGACCCACAGCTAACATCATACTCAATGGGGAAACACTGGGAGCCTTTTCCCTAGTAAGGAACAAGACAAGGATATCTACTCTCACCCTTACTATTTAAGATAGTATTAGAAGTCTTAGGCTCAGTAATCAGACAACAAAAGTAATAAAGAGCATCCAAATTGGCAAGGAAGAAGTCAAACTTTCACTATTTTCAGATGACATGATACACTGTGTAGAAAACCTTAAAGAATCCACCACAAATTGCTAGAATATATGAATTTAGCAAAATCATAGGATATAAAATTAACATGAAATCTGTTGCATTTCTATACACCAATAATGAAGCAGCAGAAAAAGATACCAAGGAATCAATCCCATTTACAACTGCACCAAAAAACATAAGATATGTAGGAATAAACTTAACCAAAGAGGTAAAAGATCTGTATTCTGAAAATTACAGAAAAATTATGAAGCATATTGAAGAGGTCACAAAGAAATGGAAAAGTATTCCATGCTCATGGTTTGGAAGAACAAACCTTGTTAAAATGTCTATACTACCCAAAGCAATCTACACATTTAATTCAATCCCTATAAAAATACCACCAGCATTCTTCACAGAGCTAGAATAAATAATCCTAAAATTTGTATGGAACCACAAAGGAAAACCAAAGCAATACTGAAAAAAATAAAAATTAAAAAAAATAAAAACTGGAGACAAAACATATCTGGATTTCTAGCTATATTACAAAGCTATAGTAATTAAGACAGTATGGTACTGGCACAAAAATAGAAACAGAATCAATCTGATTCTGGACCAATGGAACAGAATAGAAAACCCAGAGATGGACTCACAACTGTATGGTCATGTGGAAAATCAAATAGCTATGTCTTAGGTTAGGAGATTGTAGGGAGTGCATTGCAAAGCAGAAAACTGCTTTCTGTCCTTGCTGAAAACAGCAGCCATGCTTCGCTTATCTAGTGAATGTGTATGTAGGGGGCACACACTTAACTTACCCAGTTAATGTATATCTAGGTGTTAGGTCTGCCTATACTCATAAATTCCTTAGGCCATGTTATTACATGGACTATTTTACACTGTTGTAACTTGTTTTTCTGCACATTTTCTATACGTTCTTACTGATACATAGCCAACTGACATATTGCTCATTGTTTTCCTAAATGTATGCTCAACAAATGCAGGAGCTTTAGAGCAGCTCAGGGAGACTCCCTCTCACCTCTCTTGACTCGCATGGAATCTTGAGTAATCCTTTCTGCCATCCTTGGCTTTGCTGGACAAAGCCAAAAGCTGAACCCATATGGTCAACTCATCTGTGACAAAGCAGGAAAGAATATCCAATGGAAAAAAAAGAGAGTCTCTTCAACAAATGGCATTGGGAAAACTGGATGGTGATATGCAGAAGCATAAAATTGGACAACTTTATTACACCATACATACACAAAAATAAATTCAAAATGGATGAAAGACCTAAATGTGAGACAGAGATTTAAGAATTCACACACACAAAAAAAAAGAATTAAGAAAACTAAAAGACAGCCTATGAACTGGGAGAAGATATCTGAAAAGGGCAGACCAGATAAGGGTTAGTATCCAAAATCTATGAAGAATTTATCAAACTCAACACCCAAAAACAAACAACTCAGTTGGGAAATGGGCAGAAGACATGAATAGAAACTTTTTCAAAGAAGACATCCAGATGGCAATAGACACAGGAAAAGATGCTCTACCTCACTCATCACCAGGAAAATACAAATCAAGACCACAATGAGGTGGCACGTCACGCCTGCCAGAATCGCTAAAATTAACAACAGAAGAAAACATAGATTTTGGAAAGGATGAGGACAAAGCAAACCCTCTTGCATTGCTGATGATATTGCAGACTGATGCACCCACTCTGGAGAACTTGATGCAAGTTCCTCGAAAAAGTAAATATAGAACTGCCATACAATCCAGCAATTGCACTTAGGTATTTACCTAAAGGATAGAAAAATAAAGATTTGAAGGGATACATGCACCCCAATATTTATAGCAGCATTATCAACAATAGCCAGTCATGGAGAGAGCCCAAATGTCCATTGACTGATGATCAAGATGTGATATACATCAAGAAGATGTGATATATCTATCTATATCTATATCTATATCTATAATCTATATCTATTAGTATTCAGCCATCAAAAAGAATGAAATCCGTCCATTTGCAATGATCATTATCAAAGACAAATACCATATGATTTCATTCATATACGGAATTTAAGAAATAAAACAGATAAACATATGGGAAGGGGAAAAAGAGATAAAAGAGGGAAATAAACCACAGGAGACTCTTAACCATAGAGAAGAAACTGAGGGTTGATGGAGGGAAGTGAGTGGCAGAGTGGCTGAATGGGTGATGGGTATTAGAGAGCACTTAATATTTTCATGAGCACTGGGTATTGTATGTAAGTGATGACTCACTGAAATCTACTCCTGAAAACATTATTATACTGTATGTTAACTAATTAAAATTAAAATAGAAAAAAGAGTCAGAAGAGGAGAAGAAAATGACAGCTGAGTAGGAGGATCCTAGACTAGTCTCATCCCAGGAACTCAACTAGATCACTATCAAATCATCCTAAAACCCCAGAAATCTACCTGAGGACTGGCAAAACAGACTCCACAACTAAATGGAGACAAGTGGCCACATTGAGGAATGTGGAAATGATGGAGAACTCATCACAGCTGTTGCTGAGGGGAGTGAGCTGTGGTTTGAAGAAAGTGAAAAAGAAACACACAGGGGAATGCACAGGATAATGTTTTCCCAAAGCCATAGTCTTAGAATATGAGAGGGGTGAATTTCATGAGTTCTTACAACCACTGGGGCTTAAAGCCTGGAGTATTAAAGGTCAGTGGGCTTGGCTGGGATAGAGTCCTGAGGTACTGTGCTGTTCCTAGAGAGAAGGCAGGCAACAACACAATGACAGCATGGAAACAGCAATCTGAAGAATGCCTGGGGAACACAATGGGGAGATTATTTGCTCTTCTCAGAGCGCATCTCTGAGAGGGAATTTTCAAGGAGACACCTCTCTAGGAACAAAACAGCTGGCTGGTACTATTTCCATCCCCCTGCTCCAGCATAAACACAGAGCTACCTGCAGGAAGCAGCCTTGTCCCCACATTGCCTAACACTCTTACAAAAAGCCCTGTAACTATGTGCTCTTGTAGGATTTCCCTTTTCAGTAAAGCTTGCCTTGGTCCCACTGTGGCAGACCCCTCTAACAGAAGACCTCCACAATCTCCTACCTATACCACATATCCTGACCAGAGAGTTCTGTATCAGTTCTGGGTAGAAGTGGTATCAGGTTTCACTTCACAAGCCTACCAGAGCAATCTAGTTGAAAATGCATTCAGGGTAGGGAACAAACACTGCCCACAGCAAATAAGGAGTGGCTTGAAGGACACAGCAGCCAAATTACAACATGAGCTTTTCTTCATAAGGTCATTATTTTCAGAAGAAGGACACATCAGTGGCTTTTCTAACACAAAGAAGAAGGCAGAGACTTAGACAAAATGCAAAACAGAGGAATTTATACCAAGTGAAGAACAAGATAATGCCAGGGCCAGAGCCAAGAGCAAAACAGATATAAGTAACATGCCTGATGGAGAATTTAAAGCAACAATCATAAGTATACTCACTGGGCTTGGGAAAAGAATAGAAGGCATCAGTGACACCCTTACCATAGAGATAAAAGAGTTAAAAGAGAATTAATCAGAGATGAAGTGTGCAATAAATAAGATTGGAAACAGGCTTGATATAATGAATAGCAAACGTAAAGAAGCAGAGGAAATAATTACTGACATAAGACAAAGTAATGGAAAATTATTCAGTTGAATAAAAAAGAGAAAGGTTTGAGCAACACGAGAATGGACTTAGGAAACTCAATGACTCTATCAGATGTAATAACATTCCTATGATAGGAGTCCAAAAATAGAAGACAGAGAAAAGGGGGCAGAAATTTTATTTGAATAAAAGGTGAAACATTTTTCTAATCTGGAGGGGGAAACACACATCCAGATTTGGTACACACAGAGAACCCTCATAAAAATCATAAAAGCAGGTCAACGCCAAAACATATTGTAATTAAATTTGCAAAATATACCAATAAAAAAATCTTAAGAGCAGCAAGACAAAAGAAGTCATTAACTGCTGGAGACCAGCTCCGCAGGTCCAGGGGTTCCCAAAGGAAGAACGGCATCTGTGAAAATAAAACCAAAATAAAAAACTGGGAAATAAAAAACTAAAATAAAAAACTAAAACTAAAACAAAAATGGACACAGACAACAGCAGAGTGTTGAACTGGCCGATTTATTGCAGTAAACATGGCATTATATATACTAGTGATTTCCTTGTAGCATATGTCAACTATGTTTTTCTAACATTACCTAATTTTGAAAATGTTCCTATGTATAGACAACCTTTAAGAAATAACATGGTGATTTTCCCCTAACTTTCCCACATACCCTTTGATTATAAATTAATTTCTTACATTATTCCATTATGCATCTGCGTTTATCTATAATCTACAAAGCATTTGCTTTGCTGTTCTCGTGAAAGGCCCTCCATTTCTCAATACCTCAAGTAGAACAGTTACAGGGACATGACCTCCTAACCACATGAGGCCAGAAGAACAATGTGTTTGCCATGGTCTGAGGTGCCAGAAAGGGGCTGAAAAAGCCTTAGAAACCTAGGCCTCATACATTCTCAGAGAGACAATGCACCTAGGAACCAATGACCCATTCTGTAGCTTAACCGACTAGGTTCAGTCATCATCTGGAATGCCTCCAGGGGCCAGGTGGGCCTAGGGGTTGAAGTCATCTGTGCCCAGAGGTACACTCCTTAGTTGCCAGAGTGGGGCTTTCAAATCCATATGTCTCTCCTTTATTGGCCTCCTTTGCTGACAAATGTATGAGGCTATCCTTCCTATAAGTAGAGGAGTCTCCATAGAGGATGGCAAGGGCTAAACGCAAGGGCGCACCATTTCTTGTGGAACCTTATTTTCTTCCCTAATGGTTCTTTTCCCAGGGGCCCTGCCGAGGGCAATTCCCCAACAGACAATACCCCAGGTAGTTTCAAGGCCAAATTACCTAAAAGCGGGAGTATAAGAAGCTTCACTGTAGGTGGGCCGTCCTGCAGTCACCAATCTGTCTACAGCCTGGGCCCTGCCACTCAGGCTGGGATAGCTTGGCTTCCAGCAATTAACTTACAAGGAAAAACCCTAAGGCTATCTGGAGATTCCTCAACAGATACTTGGCAAGCCATAAAGGAGTGGCATAATATATTCAAAGTGCTGAATGGGTAAAATCTGCAGGCATAAATACTCTATCCAGGAATGATATAATTCAGAATAGAAGGAGAGATAAAGAATTTCTAGACAAAAGCTAAGGATATTCATGACCACTAAACAGTCCTGTAAGAAATATTAAAGGAGATTCTTTGATGGAGAGGAAGACCAAAATTGAAAAGACAAGAAAGGATCAGAGAAATCTCCAGAAACAATGAGAAAACATTAAAAAAAATGCAATAAATACATATCAGCAATTACTTTGAATGTAAATGAACTAAACACACAAATCAAAATACACAGGGTGTGAGAATGGATTAAAACAAACAAACAAACAAACAAAAGCCACAAGACCCAACCATACAGTACATACAAGATACTTATTTTAGAGATAAAGACACACGCACATTGAAAGTAGTGAGATGCAGAATATTTATCACACAAATAGATGTCAAAAGAAATCTGGAGTAGCAATACTTCTATTGGACAAACTAGACTTTTTATTTATTTATTAAATTCAAGTTAGTTAATATACACTATAGTCTTGGCTTCTGGAATAGAACCCAGCGATTCATCTCTTACATATGACACCCAGTGCTCATCCCAAAAAGTGCCCTCCTTAATGCCTGTCACCCATTTAACTCATTCCCCCACCCACTTCCCCTCCAGCAACCCAGTTTTTTCTCTGTATTTACGAGTCTTTTATGGTTTGCCTCTCCCTCTGTTTTTATCTTACTTTTCCTTCACTTCCCCTACATTGAGTTTCTCAAATTCCACGCATGGGTGAAATCATGTGGTATCTGTCTTTTTCTGATTGACATATTTTTCTTAGCATAGCACCCTCTTTAGTTTCATCCACGTTGCAAATAGCAAGATTTCATTCCTTTTCATTGTTGAGTAGTATTCCATTGTGTATGCATATGTGTGTATATATATATATATATAATATATATATATATTATACACATACACACATATACATATTATATATATTACATATATATACACATATACATATTATATATACACATATACATATTATATATACACATATACATATTATATATACACATATA
>NW_026057577.1:1187775-1268258 GCF_023721935.1 Panthera uncia | reverse complement strand
ATATACATATTATATATACACATATATATTATATATATACACATATATAAACATATACATATTTTATACATATACACACATATATATTTTATATATATTTTATATATATATATACACGTATATATATCAACTTTTTTCTATCCATTCATTAGTCGATAGACATTTGGGCTCTTTCCATAATTTGGCTATTGTTGACAGCACTTCCATAAACATTGGGGTGCATGTACCTCTGAATCAGCATTTTTGTATCTTGGATAAATACCTAGTAGTGCAATTGCTGGATCATAGGGAAGTTCTATTTTTAATTTTTTGAGGAACTTCCATACTGTTTTCCAGAGTGGCTGCACCAGTTTGCATTCCCACCAGCAGTGGCAAAAGGGTTCTCCTTTCTCTGCATCCTTGCCAACATCTGCTGTTTCCTGAGTTGTTAATCTTAATGATTCTGACAGGTGTGAGGTGGTATCTCTGTGGGGTTTTTATTTGTATTTCCCTGATGATGAGGGATGTTGAGCATCTTTTCATGTGTATCTTAGCCATCTGGATGTCTTCTTTGGAAAAGTGTCTATTCATGTGCTCTGCTCATTTCTTAACAGGATTATTTATATTTTGGGTGTTGAGTTTGGTAAGTTCCTTATAGATTTTGGATACTAACCCTTTATCTGATACATCATTTACAAATATCTTCTCCCATTCCATCAGTTGCTTTTTGGTTTTGTTGATTGTTTGCTGTGAAGAAGCTTTTTATCTTGATGAGATCCTAATAGTTCATTTTTGCTTTTATTTCCCTTGCCTCCAGAGACATATCTAGTAAGAAGTTGTTGCAGCCTAGGTCAAAGAGGTTGCTGCCTGTGTTCTCCTCTAGATTTTTTTGGTTTCCTGTCTCACATTTAGGTCTTTCATCTATTTTGAATTTATTTTTGTGTATAGTGTAAGAAAGTGGTCCAGTTTCATTTTTCTGCATGTCACTGTCCAGTTTTCCCATTACCATTTGCTGAACAGACTGTCCTTTTTCCATTGGATATTCTTTCCTGCTGATAAACTAAATTTTAAAACAAAGACTATAACAAGAGACAAAGAAGGGCACTGTAACTTAATAAAAGGGCCAATCCAACAAGAAGATCTAACAGTTGGAAATATATATGCACCCAACATGAAAGCAACCAAATATATAAAACAATTAATAACAAACATAAAGGAACTATTTGATAACAATACAATAATAGTAGGGGACTTTAATACCTCACTTATATCAATGGTCAGATCTTCTAAATAGGAAGAACAGAAACATCAACAAGGAAACAATGGCTTTGAGTGACACATTGAAACAGATGGACTTAACAGATATGTTAATAACATTCCATTCCAGCAGAATACACATTCTTTTTAAGGGTACATGGCATAATATCCAGAATAGATTACATATTAGGTTGCAATTTTGGCCTCAACAAATACAAAAGATTGCAATAATACCATGCATCTTTTTCTGACCACAATGCTATGAAACCAGAAATCAACCACAATAAAAATTTGAAAAGACCACAATACATGGAGGTTAAACAACATGCTACTAAAAGGTGAATGGGTCAACCAGAAAAAAAAAAAATTAAAAAAATACATGAAAACATATGAACATGAAACACAAGCCTCCAAAACCTTTGGGATCCAGCCAAAGCAATCCTCAGAGAGACACGTATACCAATACAGCCCTAGTGAAGAAGGAAGAAAATCTCAAATAAACAACCTAACCTAAAAATGAAGGAGCTAGAAAAAGAACAACAAATGAAACCTGAAGCCAAGAGAAGGAACAAAATAATAAAGATTAGAACACAAATATATGATATAGAAATTGCAAAAACAATAGAACAGATCAGTAAAACTGGGAGCTTCTTTGAAAAAACTAGTAATTGATAAACCTCTAGTCAGACTTACAGAGAAGAGAAAGGACCCAAATAAAATCACAAACGAGAGACAGAAATAAAAACTGACACCACAGAAATACAAACTACAAGAGAATATTATGAAAAGCTATATGCCAACAAATTGGACCAATTCCAAGAAATAGATAAATTCCGAGAAACATATAAACTACAAAATCTGAAACAAAACGAAAACGAAAACTTGAACAGACTGATAACCAGTAAGGAAACTGAACCAGTGAAAAAACAAAACAAAAAAACTCCCAACAAGCAGAAGTCCAGGGACAGATGGCTTCACAGACAAATTCTACCAATGATTCTACCAATCATTTAAGAGGAGTTAATATCTATAATTCTCAAAGTATTCAAGAAAAAAAGAAGGAAAATTTCCAAATTATTTCTCTGAGGTTAGCATTACCCTGATACCAAAATCAAATGAAGACTCCACTAAAAAGAACTACAAGCCAATATCTTTGATGCACATGGATGTAGAAATTCTCAATAAAATACTAGCAACCCAAATCCAACAATACATAAAAAAAAAAAAAAATCAGTTAGCCAGATAAAGTAAGATTTATTCCTGGCATGCAAGGGTAGTTAAATATTCACCAATAAGTCAATATGATACACCATATTAATAAAAGAAAGATAATACACCATCTATCATTTCAATAGATGAAGAAAATGCATTTGACAATCAGACAACAAAAAGAAATGAAAGTCATCCAAACTGCAAAGAAGAAGTCAAACTTTCAATATTTGCACATGACATAATAATACATTGAAAACCAAAAAGACTTCACCAAATAATTGCTAGACCTGATAAAGGGCTTCAGTAAATTTGAAGGATAAAAAATTAAAATGGAGAAATTTGTTATATTTCTTTATACCAATAATGTAGCATCAGAACTAGAAATTAATAATTCAATCCCAGTTAGAATTACACCAAAAACAATAAGAGAGCTAAGAATAAACCTAACCAGAGAGGTAAAAGATTTGTATTCAGAAAACCAGAAACACTAATGAAAAAAATTGAAGAGGACACAAAGAAATGGAAAGACATTCCATGCTCAGCGATTGGATGAACAAATATTGCGAACATTTCTTTACTATCCAAAGCAAACTATACATCTAATGTAATCCCTATCAAAGTACCACTAGTATTTTTCACAGGCCTAGAACAAACAATCCTAAATTTGTGTACAGCCATAAAAAGCTGAAAAGCCAAAGCTACCTTGAGAAAGAAAAGTAAAGTTGGAAGCATCACAATCCCAGACTTCAATGCATATTACAAAGCTGTAGCGATAAAAACTAAATGGTACTGGCACAAAAATAGACACAAAGATCAACAGAACAGAGTAGAAAACCCACAAATGAACTCATAACTTTATGGTCAATTAATCTTCAACGAAGCAGGAAAGAATATCCATTGGGGAAAAGACAGTTTTTTCAACAAATGATGCTGAAAAAAATGGACAGCAACTTGTAAAACAATGAAACTGGATCACTTTCCTACATCATACACAAAAATAAACACAAAATGGTGTAAAGACCTAAATGTTAGACAAGAAACCATTAAAACCCTAAAATAGAACACAGGCAGTAACTTCTTTGACAACTTCTTTCTAGATATGTCTCTTGAGGCAAAGGAAACAAAAACAAAATGAACGTAGGAACTGTATCAAAAAAAAAAGGCTTCTGCGGTAAAGGAAATAACCAACAACAACAACAAAAAAAACCTAAAAGGCAACCTAGAGAATGGGTGAAGATGTTTGCAAATGATATATCTAATATATTTTGGTTAGTATCCAAAATATATAAAAAACTTGTAACACTCAACACTTCTCCAAAAAAAGAAATTCAGATGGGCAACAGACACAAGAAATAAAGCTCATCATCAGTTACCATCAGGAAAATGCAAATCAAAACTACAGTGTGAGGTATGACCTCACATTCATCAGGATGGTTAAAATCAATAGCACAAGAAATAACAGGTGTTGGCAAGGAGGTGGAGAAAGGGGAACCCTCTTACAATGCTGGTCGGAATGCAAACTGGTGCAGCCCCTCTGGGAAACAGTATGCAAGTTCCTCAAAAAATGAAAAATACTACAACCTATGATTAGTAATCACACTATTAGCTATTTATCCAAAAGAATACAAGAATACTAAATCAAAGGGATACATGCACCCCTATATTTTGAGAAGCATTATGTACAATAGCCAAGATATGGAAGCTTCCCAAGTGTCCATTGATAGATGAACAGATAAAGATGTGGTATATCTATAACAGAATACTATTCATCCATTAAAAAAAAGAATGGAATCTTGCCATTTGCAATTACATGGATGGAGGTAGAGAGTATAATAAGTGAAATAAATCAGTGAAATACAAATACCATACAATTTCACTCACATGTGGAATTTAAAAAACAAAACAAACAAGCAAATGGGAAAAATGAGACAGAGAAGGCAAGAAACATATTCTTAACTATAGAGAACAATTTGATGGTTCCCAGATGGGAGGGAAGCAGGGTGTGGTAATAGGTCAAATAGGTGATGCGGATTAAGGATGCACTTGTGATGAGCACAGGGTGATATGCAGAACTGTTGAATCACTATTATTGTACATCTGAAACTAATTAAATAGTGTACATTAACAAGCAGATAAAAATTAAAAAAAAAATAAAAAAATAAAGCTAGCAGGTGATTGTAATGAGCGGTCAGGGGTGAGAACCACAGACAGAACTAGACCATGTCTTCAGTGGACTGAGAGGAACAGCTTCTCATCATGGTGGGAGCAGGGCTGTGCTTAGTTCAATGAGTTTACTGTGTTCCACCTCTGTCACTCACAGAAAGAGGCTTTCAGCCAGAATCATATATTTACTGATACCTTTCTTTCCCCCAGTCCCCCTGTTGTTAAGCTTAGCTAATGAACTTTACCATCTGCCCACTCCCCCAACTCCATGCCCGAATGCACATTATCCCTGCTGTCAAATATTGCATATCTCCTCAAAATTCATCTAAAATCTTAACCTTTCCCTAGTAGAATCCATACTCTTCCACTTCTACCTTGCCTCTAAAGCAATCACCTCAGGCTATGTGAGCAGAAGTGTTACTCTTATTCTTGCTTCTTGTATTGCTTTTGAAGTACTTCACTTATGCAAGTCCTCATTCTCTAAATGTCCTGGGATCTTCTCAGATGCAGGGACCCAACAATGATTGACTCTGGGAAACTGGACACACCATACCTAAACCTTGCTGAGTAATTGGGAAACTGAATATACATATCAAGAAATGAATAGACATGAAAGAAGACATAAATCCAAAACCAAAAAACCACCCCACATTTATTTCATAAATGGAGATAGTTGGGCTCTTGCAGGAGCTCAGTGAAGCAGCTTCTTAAGAAAGAGAACAAAAAAGATGGGAGCTGGGGGTCTGACTCTGGCCCCATTTCTGATGGCTGATCTGCAGGTTTTACTCTCATTAGCAATTGGAAAACCCATATAAGTTAACATCTCTTTGCATAGGTCTTGCTTGTATGCATTTCTTCATTTCAACAGCAATGTCTTTAAGACCTACAAAAAAACAAAAAGAAGACTGCCACTGCCTTCTTCCTTTCTTATATGCCCCTTTTTACCCACTGAGACTGGACGTAAGATGTAAGCCAGGCCATAATTGTGTATGAGTCATCCAATACAACTGTCTCTGGCAGAGACAGTGGGCTGGAATGGTGTCCTCCAAACACACAGCTGCCAGATGCCTAAACCCCCTCACAACATACCTCAATCAAATATTGTTATATTTTCCAAACCTTCTTTAAGTAAAAAATTTTCCAATTCACATTATCACTTAGGTATGTAGTATGTTTTATTGACATTTTATACAGATGGTAGTAAGAACTTGTTCTTAGTCCTTAGTTCTCATTAGTCTTCAAATGACTGTGAGGAGCTGCATGTATCTGAATTTCAGTTATGTATACCCTCCATGATGAGACATAAATCTAATCTCCTTTTACTCTCTGAGTTATTTTTAAAGAAATAACAATAGCCATAAAAAAGTTATTCTGCTTGTGTTCCCTGTCTTTCAGAGTGCTTTTAGATACATTCTTACACATGGCAGCCACATTATGTTCTTGGTAATTTCATTTTGCCTCTTCTGGGTGCCATATCCAGTGACTGCTATTATAAAGCAAAGAATCACTCTGTTATGAAAATTACAGGAAGTAGAAACATAAGAATCCAAGAGACCAATTGACATGACTAGTCCCTTTAATTATCTGAGGATGAACTCCAACAAAGCTAAATTCCCAGAATCAGCAGGAAAAAGTGAGAAGGTAAAGAATAACTATGCAAACAACCCAACCCTCATGGAACCCTGTCCACTGCTCTTCATGTTACACAATACTACTGATTCTTTTTCTTTTTTAATTTTTTTTAACACTTATTTATTTTTGAGAGAAACAGAGAGACAGAGCACGAGCAGGGGAGGGGCAGAGAGAGGGGGAGATACAGAATCTGAAGCAGGCTCCAGGCTCCTAGCTGTCAACACAGAACCCGATGCGGGGCTTGAACCCACGAAAGGGCGAGCTCATGACCTGAGCCAAAGTTGGACGCTTAACCTACTGAGCCACCCAGGTGCCCCTATAATACTACTGCTTCTAATTCATTTCACATTTGTGTCTTCAATTTAGAATTTTGTGTTGGATTTTCTCAAAGCAAGTATAGTAAATTATGCTTTACAATCTTCTTTGAAGAAAGTTTAAATTTAGTCATTGCCTTTCTGCAAAGCTTTTACTTTGAAAATTAACAACCCCAGTGGTGGTGGGGGGGAGCAAAAATTACTCATGTTTTTTTAAAAAAAAACTAGGGGTGCCTGCGTGGCTCAGTTGGTTAAGCTTCTGACTTCAGCACAGGTCATGATCTCATTGTTCATGAGCTCGAGCCTGGCATCAGGCTCTCTGCTGTCAGCGCATAGCCCTCTTCAGATTCTCTTTCTCCCTCTCTCTCTGCCCCTTCTCCACTTGTGCTCTCTCTAAAATAAACAGACATTTAAAAAAAATTCTAAGCAACAAAATACTATTTTTTAAAAAAGCTGAAGTTTGCAGAGGATGAAGGTTCATCCAATATGCCAAACCACCTTCCTCAAAGCTAGCAGATTTGTTGACAAAAGCATGTAAAATTTTATAAATCAATGAAAGAATGTGAGAAAGCCAATTAGACATATTTTCAGAGTGAGGCTATATACTTATTTCTAAGAAATCTGGGCAAAAGCTGCATTCTCCTCAACACTACCCTTAGGACACATGCCCCTAAGCTTATGAGAGAGTACTACTTGTACTGTGTCTACACGATATTGCAAACAAGAAAAGTACCTGTGTTTATGACACCAGAAAACTCAACACACTTCATTTTATCTGCTGTGTACCACTTGAGCTCGTTGTCACACTTTCTTCCCATCACTGCAAAGCATGTTGGGCACTTGAAGCCATTGGAGTTGAATTCATCAACATCCTTCTCATCTACATCATTCATCTTAATCTCCCAGGATGCTGTTAAAAAAAAATACACACACACACACATACACACACAAACACTTGCTGGCTATTTGCCACTGGCAGGCAAATGTACCCATGCTCACAAAGCAGACTTAGGTCTGTCCCCTTCACGTTCCCCTATACTCCACTGTAGTATTCCACATATGACACTCAACAGAAGAGTTACCACAAAAATTCCTGCCCTCATAGAGCTTACTTTCTGATGGCGGAGGTAGACACAAAGAAAGAAGGAAGAAAAATACACAGTATGTAAGACAATGAAAAATACTAGAAAGAGAAACAGAAAGGATAGAAAATGTAGGGTATGGTTGCAATTCAAAGGAACGGCTGCATTGAAGGGGTAACTTTTTTAATGGAGGCCTAAAACAGATTTACTTCCATGTGCTTATGCAGAATATAAATAAAGTCTTATAAATAAAGAGCACAGGATGTAGCATGTACAAGAGGTTTAAAGAAGAGGCCCCAGCTGACAAGAAGGAGCCTTAGTTCTCCTTGCATTCTCTGCCTTTGGGGCTCCATAACAATGTCCACTGACACTTTGCCTCCATCTCAGTGTCCTTAATACTATCCGCTGTTGAGGACAAAGGCTGGACTTTGTTGCTGCAGAAAAAAAAAAAAAAAGAAAAAGTCCTGGAACAGAGCAGAGAGTGGAGGGAACTACAGGTGAAGAGGCAGAAACCTGAGAAAAGGTAGGGCAAAAGGAAAACAGGAAGTAAAAGTCACACTATTTATCTGCAGAATTTACCTCCTCCTTCCAGCAGGACTTCTCCTAGCTCTCCTTTGGCTCTGCCAATTCCCACAAGGTGAGCAGCGTGTGATGTGTGATACCAAGGTAACAAACCGACTCAGAGCTTGCACACTCTCCCTCAACCGTGCCTGGTACCAAGAAACCTAGAATTTCTTGCTCAAACAGATCAAGCAGTGACAGATCAAGAGAGGGGAGCTTGGACTTGAGGACTGGTGTGTCCATGCACGTGATCGTGATGCCCTTCAAAGTGAAGGAAAAGTGAGGTGGGGAAAGGAGGTGGGCTGAGAAGCAGAGTGAAGATGTCTCAGTGTTGAAAATCTCTGGCAAGGAACTCGGAGGAGTATGAATATTCCAGGCCTTTTAGGTCCAGGTAAGAGAATAGAAGCTATTTTAACCATTATTTTAGCTTTTTAATATTGAGCCATATTACCCTGCAAATGTGAGGGCAGCAGGCCCTCGACCCTGGGCAGGAGCAGGAGTTGGGAAGGTTGGTTTCTGGGGGCTGGAAGCCATGTGCTATCATGATGACAAAAAGAAGCAGAATCCAGAGATGGCTGGAGCTCTCCACAGACTAAATACTTTAGAGATCCAGTGTTAACCTGGCCTGCTCTTTCTAAAGAGTCTTGTTTGATGAAGCACAGTACAGAGCCAAAAGTAATAAAAAAAAAATAACATAAAAAACAAATTCCAATCAATAACATTAAAAAGACTTCCCAATTCATAATTTCTTAGCAATGTGTCTCATATTTCCTTTTCTCTCCTTCCAAACTCTTTCACACCCCATTCTGCTTAAAGCTATTCTGTCCAATTTGTCTATTTAATGTAATTAAAATTTGTTTTAAAAGTTCAGTTCCTCAGTTGTATCAGTCTTATTTCAAATGCCCAATTGCCCCACGTGGTTAGTGGCCACTGTCCTGGACAGTACGAATACAGACATTTCACTCATTGCAGAACATTCTATTGGATAACATTGCTCTAGGGTATTTGTGGTAAGAGGAATACAAACTAAAACTAAATGTGTTGGTGAGAATATGGGAAACAGGCATTTTCCATTATTTCTGGTGGATAAATTAGTACAACTTCTCTAGATAGCAATTTGATAATATAGAATAAAAAGTCTAGATTGGACATACTCTTTGATCCAGCAATTCCTAGGTATTTTCCTACATATGTAATTGTATGTACAGTAGGTCATTCACTGCAGTGTTCTCTGGGATAATAAATGGTTAGAAATGACTGAAATGCTCATGGCTAGATGGACTTTAGCATATCCATGAAACAGATATATTTAGAATGTGTTATTCTACATGCATGGAAAACTCTTCAAAATGTATGTTTAAGGAAAAAAAAAGCAAGAGCTAGAACATCAGGCATGAAATGCTGCCATGGGAAGAAAAAGATACATTTGGACATGTTTGTAAAGATCATAGATGATCTCTGAAAAGGAACTCAAGAAAGAGGTAACTGTGGTTGTCTCCAAAAAGCTGGGGGGCTAAAGAGGAGAGCATGATATACTCTCTACTACTTAACCTTTTGCATTTTATACCATGGGCATATATTATTTACTTTGGGTACACATTTGTATACTTAGTACTTAAGAATCAGCATATATTTTTTACTTTAATATACACATTGTATACATTTAAAAAATGTATACAACTAAAAACAAATAAACAATAAATAAATAAATAAATAAATAAATAAATAAAAACAAAGGGAAAGGACAGGAAAAATGTGTTCTAAAATTTGCTTTTGCCCTTGTGTGAGCGAGAGAGGAAGACCTGCAAAAATTGAATAAAAAAATAAGCAGAAAACCTAAATAGACATTTTCCCAAAGAAGATATAAGAATGGCCAAAAGGTTTATGAAAAATGTTCAGTATCACTAATCTTTAGGAAAATGCAAATCAAAACCACAATGAAATACCTCCTCAAATTCCATCAAAAAGACAAGAAATAACAAATGGTGATGAGGATGTGGAGAAATGGAAACCACTGTATACTTTTGTTGGGATTGTAAACTGGCACAGCCACTATGTAATACAGTATAAAGAATCCTCAAAAAATTAAAAATAGAACTACTGTTAAAAGGAAAACCACAGATTCCAGATGGAGTCACTCACATGAAGGCTCCACATCAATAAACCAAGATTTTATACCTAACCTAACTGTAGTTTCAACCACCTCAGGAATGTAACCTTTAACTAGTCAAACTGGAATTTTCTGGTCAGCACTAGGAGGCCATCCCCTGAGAGACTCCTTTCCTTTTAGGAGGATGAATTTGTGTAAACAATACATCTCTTGCTAATATTATAATCCTTTTTGTAATGCCCTCTCTCTGACTTTAAAATCATATCCTTTCCTTTTCTGCAGCTCAGCAGAGCTCCCCTCTACTTATTAGATGGGATGCTGCCTGATTTATAAATTGTTTAGAGAAGTCAATTAGATCTTCAAATTTACTCAGCTGAATTTGTGTATGTGCTTAACAGAGTTAGTGGCAGTGTTGGGATCAAAGCAAACTTCTGAAAGCACTCAGGGAACATGACAAACAGGCATGGCACCCTGTAAACTCTTTTGTGGTTGGTTACTGTCTTTATCACAGTTTCTGAGGGCCATTGGTAATCCCCTCTGTTAGACCTCTGCCTTCTTTGCATCAAGCTACTGATCTAATTGGTTTTCCAGTCCAGGGTTCAGATTGCTAAGAGGCACTAACAGAGAGCCAGTCTTTAGCCCTTGATTCAGTTGTTTACTGGAGTTTGCTGATTTAAATCCTTCTCCAGTTCCAGTCTTTAGTCCCCATTTACTAAAGTCTGCTGATTTAGTTCACACTGAGAATTGCTGGTGGTACATTCAGGTTCTTCTATTGGCCAATTTGCCATTAACTCCTAAAGCAAGGGAGCTGCTGCAGTGTTTTGCTTGCCTGGAAACAGTCCACAGTTCCCATTCTTTGAGATATGCTGATTTGACCCTTTCCACAGTCTCTAGTTCTTTAGTTACCGCCGGTATCCACACTTCTGTTTCCTCAGTACTACTGGTTTCTGTTAATGTGCACATGAGGTAAAGGCTTGGCTAAAAGAAAAATAACAAATAAATAAGAGAATGGGATCCTTAAAATCCAGAGTTAAGTCTTCCATCTTCTCACACACCTGCTTATTTTGTATCCAAGAACTATGGTCCTGGAAGCTATGACAATCTATAAGCTTCTTTTGTGTTCTGAAGAACTTGACTTGGTAACTGTCAGGTTGGGGTATAAAAGCAAAGCAAAAATTGTCAAAAGCAAAAACCATCAGGTTGGGGCGCCTGGGTGGCTCAGCTGGTTAAGCATCCGACCTCAGCTCAGGTCATGATCTCCTGGTTCCTGAGTTCGAGCCCCGTGTTGGGTGGGCTCTGTGCTGACAGCTCAGAGCCTGGAGCCTGTTTTGGATTCTGTGCCTCCCTCTCTCTCTGCCCCTCCCCTGCTCACACTCTGTCTCTGTCTCTTTCTTTCTGTCAAAAATAAATAAAAAACATTTTAAAAATTAAAAAAAAAGCAAAGGCTTCAAAATTCCAAAAATAGATTCATTGAAAGTTTCAAGACAAAAAAAAAGATAATAAAAAGACATATGAGGTACCTAATAAAAAAGACCGTAAGATTGTTATAATTCTTACTGCTTCCCTCTATCCCTGCTTTATTTCAATCCTCATTCTAGTCATCTTCTGAATTGTCTTTGCATGACCAGAAACAAGAGTCCACCAGACACCCCCTATCTACCCTTCAAGGAGGGCACTTTATGAGTCCCTCCTAGAGTTGATACGACACTGAAGGATTTTCCGGTAAACTTCTACATCATTCCTTTAAACAGTCAAGGGAAAACTAAAAGAAAAAAATTCAACATAGGTGGATGTATGTTAGTCCTTTAACATCACATCCAGGCTAGAACTCAATTTTTGAGTAATTAAAAGCAACTGTCCTTATCTTACAAACCTTTCCAAAACTAGAAGTGCAACTCTAGAAGCAATTCAAAGTCCACTTATTCCTTTACCAAACCCCAAATCTCCTCTGTTTATCTCAAAAGGTTTTTAAATTATTGGCCTTAGAAAACCAAAGTCCTTCATGGAGGAACTTGTATTCTTTGTCCCTTGATAAATCTTATCATGTCTGTAAAATATAAACACAGGCCACCTGAGACTAAAGAAAAGAAAAAGAAAGAAACTAAAGAGTCATTTTAAAACTATGAACTGCTAAAGAGACTCACCCAAACTCTAGACCTCAGCCTCAATATTTCCTCCAGGGACAAATACAAATCTCAAAAACCTTCTCCACAAGTATTACTAACTATAAGGTCTCTGTATCTGTTTGTACATTGTGTTTATTTTGAATATATGGCATTTTCTACCTCTAAGGTATTGCTAAAATTACTTGGTAAAACAATTCTACTTAACCAGCTTAAAGAAAATTAAGCACTTACATAATTTTAGTATTCATAAAAATTCTCAAAAATAGGAGCACCTGGCTGGTTCAGTGGGAAGAGCATGCAATTGTTAATCTTGGGGTCGTGAGTTCGAGATCCATGTTCGATGTACAAATTACTTAAATAAATAAAACTTTTTTTTAATTCTCAAAAATAGAATAAAAAGACCAAAGTGAATTTCAGGTTTATGTCATATGGGACAATATTTGGTAATAAAGCTAGTTTATCAGTTTATTTAAAACTGGATTGTCTTTAGAGTCATCAACATTAAATATAAAATACTTATTCTACCCAGGTTTACTAAAGTAAGCTCATGTTACCTCTGTTATAAAATTTGTCAATAAAAACTTGGTATAATAAAACTTACTTAAAAACAGCTTCCTAAATCTTTTTGGCAACTTGAAATTTTAAAGATTTACTGAGTTAAGTGATGAGTTTAGTTAAATTTACTGAAAATCTACATCATTTCCAAATAAGATAATGAAGTATTAATTACTAAACACAGGTTTATTTACACAGAAATTAAGGATAAATTTAGATCTCTTAGCAGACGTTTTTTTGTGCTTTATTGAAAGACTGTACTATAAGAAAACACATTTTCAGAAATTATGACATGTATTCATAAATATGCCAATTAAAGATTTGTGGTATAACAGGTCACAATTTCTTACTACTTAGTTTTTGATAGAAATTAAAGTTTTTAATAGTTAAGAATTCTAATTAAAACTACTAAAAATAGTAAGGAAAACATCTCCATATGCAAGTAAAGGAGGAGATGCTTTCAGTAAAAGAAGGTATGAGAAATGGAAATGCATTTTGTGGGTGGTGATGAAAAAATAATTTTGTGATGAAAAAATAATAAAGCTGGTTATTTAAAGAAGGAAAAATTTCAGACAAAATCTGAATTAAAAAAAAAAAAAGAAACACCTTAGGAAATTTGTGGAAAAGTATTCTTTAAAAAGGAATTTTGATATGTGGTTCAGCTGGCTAAGAATAAAATGAATTTATTGAAGAATGAATTTCAATATCAAAAGTACACTGGTGCAAAGTTAAAATGTAGTTTTCTCTTTCTAAAAGGACAGTTTTTTGAACTATTGGTTTGCTCTTGATAAAAGATCACAAACTTTTTAATTTGTTTTTTCCCTTTAAAAGTTATCTCTCTGGAAAACAAGCATTTTTGTTTTTGTTTTTGTTTTTTTTTTACTTCTGCACACAGTCATTTTATTTATTTTTTTTTCTTTATATTTTTTCAAATATCTTTTTTTTTTAATTTCATTATTTTTTTTAATTTATTTATTTTTTTAATATATGAAATTTACTGTCAAATTGGTTTCCATACAACACCCAGTGCTCATCCCAAAAGGTGCCCTCCTCAATACCCATCACCCACCCTGCCCTCCCTCCCACCCCCCATCAACCCTCAGTTTGTTCTCAGTTTTTAACAGTCTCTTATGCTTTGGCTCTCTCCCACTCTAACCTCTTTTTTTTTTTTTTTTTCTTTCCTTCCCCTCCCCCATGGGTTTCTGTTATGTTTCTCAGGATCCACATAAGAGTGAAACCATATGGTATCTGTCTTTCTCTGTATGGCTTATTTCACTTAGCATCACACTCTCCAGTTCCATCCATGTTGCTACAAAAGGCCATATTTCATTTTTTCTCATTGCCACATAGTATTCCATTGTGTATATAAACCACAATTTCTTTATCCATTCATCAGTTGATGGACATTTAGGCTCTTTCCATAATTTGGCTATTGTTGAGAGTGCCGCTATAAACATTGGGGTACAGGTGCCCCTATGCATCAGTACTCCTGTATCCCTTGGATAAATTCCTAGCAGTGCTATTGCTGGGTCATAGGGTAGGTCTATTTTTAATTTTCTGAGGAACCTCCACACTGCTTTCCAGAGCGGCTGCACCAATTTGCATTCCCACCAACAGTGCAAGAGGGTTCCTGTTTCTCCACATCCTCTCCAGCATCTATAGTCTCCTGATTTCTTCATTTTGGCCACTCTGACTGGCGTGAGGTGGTATCTGAGTGTGGTTTTGATTTGTATTTCCCTGATAAGGAGCGACGTTGAGCATCTTTTCATGTGCCTGTTGGCCATCCGGATGTCTTCTTTAGAGAAGTGTCTATTCATGTTTTCTGCCCATTTCTTCACTGGGTTATTTGTTTTTTGGGTGTGGAGTTTGATGAGCTCTTTATAGATTTTGGATACTAGCCCTTTGTCCGATGTGTCATTTGCAAATATCTTTTCCCATTCCGTTGGTTGCCTTTTAGTTTTGTTGGTTGTTTCCTTTGCTGTGCAGAAGCTTTTTATCTTCATAAGGTCCCAGTAATTCACTTTTGCTTTTAATTCCCTTGCCTTTGGGGATGTGCCGAGTAAGAGATTGCTACGGCTGAGGTCAGAGAGGTCTTTTCCTGCTTTCTCCTCTAAGGTTTTGATGGTTTCCTGTCTCACATTCAGGTCCTTTATCCATTTTGAGTTTATTTTTGTGAATGGTGTGAGAAAGTGGTCTAGTTTCAACCTTCTGCATGTTGCTGTCCAGTTCTCGCAGCACCATTTGTTAAAGAGACTGTCTTTTTTCCATTGGATGTTCTTTCCTGCTTTGTCAAAGATGAGTTGGCCATACGTTTGTGGGTCTAGTTCTGGGGTTTCTATTCTATTCCATTGGTCTATGTGTCTGTTTTTATGCCAATACCACGCTGTCTTGATGATGACAGCTTTGTAGTAGAGGCTAAAGTCTGGGATTGTGATGCCTCCTGCTTTGGTCTTCTTCTTCAAAATTACTTTGGCTATTCGGGGCCTTTTGTGGTTCCATATGAATTTTAGGATTGCTTGTTCTAGTTTCGAGAAGAATGCTGGTGCAATTTTGATTGGGATTGCATTGAATGTGTAGATAGCTTTGGGTAGTATTGACATTTTGACAATATTTATTCTTCCAATCCATGAGCATGGAATGTCTTTCCATTTCTTTATATCTTCTTCAATTACCTGCATAAGCTTTCTATAGTTTTCAGCATACAGATCTTTTACATCTTTGGTTAGATTTATTCCTAGGTATTTTATGCTTCTTGGTGCAATTGTGAATGGGATCAGTTTCTTCATTTGTCTTTCTGTTGCTTCATTGTTAGTGTATAAGAATGCAACTGATTTCTGCACATTGATTTTGTATCCTGCAACTTTGCTGAATTCATGTATCAGTTCTAGCAGACTTTTGGTGGAGTCTATCGGATTTTCCATGTATAATATCATGTCATCTGCAAAAAGCGAAAGCTTGACTTCATCTTTGCCAATTTTGATGCCTTTGATTTCCTTTTGTTGTCTGATTGCTGATGCTAGAACTTCCAGCACTATATTAAACAACAGCGGTGACAGTGGGCATCCCTGTCGTGTTCCTGATCTCAGGGAAAAAGCTCTCAGTTTTTCCCCGTTGAGGATGATGTTAGCTGTGGGCTTTTCATAAATGGCCTTTATGATCTTTAAGTATGTTCCTTCTATCCCGACTTTCTCAAGGGTTTTTATTAAGAAAGGGTGCTGGATTTTGTCAAAGGCCTTTTCTGCATCGATTGACAGGATCATATGGTTCTTCTCTTTTTTTTTGTTAATGTGATTTATCACGTTGATCGATTTGCGAATGTTGAACCAGCCCTGCATCCCAGGAATGAATCCCACTTGATCATGGTGAATAATTCTTTTTATATGCTGTTGAATTCGATTTGCTAGTATCTTATTAAGAATTTTTGCATCCATATTCATCAGGGATATTGGCCTGTAGTTCTCTTTTTTTACTGGGTCTCTGTCTGGTTTAGGAATCAAAGTAATACTGGCTTCATAGAATGAGTCTGGAAGTTTTCCTTCCCTTTCTATTTCTTGGAATAGCTTGAGAAGGATAGGTATTATCTCTGCTTTAAATGTCTGGTAGAACTCCCCTGGGAAGCCATCTGGTCCTGGACTCTTATTTGTTGGGAGATTTTTGATAACCGATTCAATTTCTTCGCTGGTTATGGGTCTGTTCAAGCTTTCTATTTCCTCCTGATTGAGTTTTGGAAGAGTGTGGGTGTTTAGAAATTTGTCCATTTCTTCCAGGTTGTCCAATTTGCTGGCATATAATTTTTCATAGTATTCCCTGATAATTGTTTGTATCTCTGAGGGATTGGTTGTAATCATTCCATTTTCATTCATGATTTTATCTATTTGGGTCATCTCCCTTTTCTTTTTGAGAAGCCTGGCTAGAGGTTTGTCAATTTTGTTTATTTTTTCAAAAAACCAACTCTTGGTTTCGTTGATCTGCTCTACAGTTTTTTTAGATTCTATATTGTTCATTTCTGCTCTGATCTTTATTATTTCTCTTCTTCTGCTGGGTTTAGGCTGCCTTTGCTGTTCTGCTTCTATTTCCTTTAGGTGTGCTGTTAGGTTTTGTATTTGGGATTTTTCTTGTTTCTTGAGATAGGCCTGGATTGCCATGTATTTTCCTCTCAGGACTGCCTTCGCTGCATCCCAAAGTGTTTGGATTGTTGTATTTTCATTTTCGTTTGTTTCCATATATATTTTAATTTCTTCTCTAATTGCCTGGTTGACCCACTCATTCGTTAGTAGGGTGTTCTTTAACCTCCATGCTTTTGGAGGTTTTCCAGACTTTTTCCTGTGGTTGATTTCAAGCTTCATAGCATTGTGGTCTGAAAGTATGCATGGTATAATTTCAACTCTTGTAAACTTATGAAGGGCTGTTTTGTGACCCAGTATATGATCTATCTTGGAGAATGTTCCATGTGCACTCGAGAAGAAAGTATATTCTGTTGCTTTGGGATGCAGAGTTCTAAATATATCTGTCAAGTCCATCTGATCCAATGTATCATTCAGGGCCCTTGTTTCTTTATTGACTGTGTGTCTAGATGATCTATCCATTTCTGTAAGTGGGGTGTTAAAGTCCCCTGCAATTACCACATTCTTATCAATAAGGTTGCTTATGTTTATGAGTAATTGTTTTATATATCTGGGGGCTCGGGTATTTGGCGCATAGACATTTATAATAGTTAGCTCTTCCTGGTGGATAGACCCTGTGATTATTATATAATGCCCTTCTTCATCTCTTGTTACAGCCTTTAATTTAAAGTCTAGTTTGTCTGATATAAGTATGGCTACTCCAGCTTTCTTTTGGCTTCCAGGAGCATGATAAATAGTTCTCCATCCCCTCACTCTCAATCTAAAGGTGTCCTCAGATCTAAAATGAGTCTCTTGTAGACAGCAAATAGATGGGTCTTGTTTTTTTATCCATTCTGATACCCTATGTCTTTTAGTTGGCGCATTTAATCCATTTACATTCAGTGTTATTATAGAAAGATATGGGTTTAGAGTCATTGTGATGTCTGTATGTTTTATGCTTGTAGTGATGTCTCTGGTACTTTGTCTCACAGGATCCCCCTTAGGATCTCTTGTAGGGCTGGTTTCGTGGTGACAAATTCCTTCAGTTTTTGTTTGTTTGGGAAGACCTTTATCTCTCCTTCTATTCTAAATGACAGACTTGCTGGATAAAGGATTCTCAGCTGCATATTTTTTCTGTTTAGCACACTGTAGATATCGTGCCAAGCCTTTCTGGCCTGCCAAGTTTCAAAGGAGAGATCAGTCACGAGTCTTATAGGTCTCCCTTTATATGTGAGGGCACGTTTATCCCTTGCTGCTTTCAGAATTTTCTCTTTATCCTTGTATTTTGCCAGTTTCACTATGATATGTCGTGCAGAAGATCGATTCAAGTTACGTCTGAAGGGAGTTCTCTGTGCCTCTTGGATTTCAATGCCTTTTTCCTTCCCCAGTTCAGGGAAGTTCTCAGCTATAATTTGTTCAAGTACCCCTTCAGCACCTTTCCCTCTCTCTTCCTCCTCTGGGATACCAATTATGCGTATATTATTTTTTTTTAGTGTATCACTTAGTTCTCTAATTTTCCCCTCATACTCCTGGATTTTTTTATCTCTCTTTCTTTCAGCTTCCTCTTTCTCCATAACTTTATCTTCTAGTTCACCTATTCTCTCCTCTGCCTCTTCAAGCCGAGCCATTGTGGTTTCCATTTTGTTTTGCATTTCGTTTAAAGCGTTTTTCAACTCCTCGTGACTGTTCCTTAGTCCCTCGATCTTTATGGCAAGAGATTCTCTGCTGTCCTGTATACTGTTTTCAAGCCCAGCGATTAATTTTATGACTATTATTCTAAATTCACTTTCTGTTATATTATTTAAATCCTTTTTGATCAGTTCATTAGCTGTTGTTATTTCCTGGAGATTCTTCTGAGGGGAATTCTTCCATTTGGTCATTTTGGAGAGTCCCTGGCGTGGTGAGGACCTGCAGTGCACTTCCCCTGTGCTGTGGTGTATAACTGGAGTTGGTGGGAGGGGCCGCAGTCCGACCTGATGTCTGCCCCCAGCCCACCGCTGGGGCCACAGTCAGACTGGTGTGTGCCTTCTCTTCCCCTCTCCTAGGGGTGGGATTCACTGTGGGGTGGCGTGTCCCGTCTGGGCTACTTGCACACTGCCAGGCTTGTGTTGCTGGGGATCTGGCGTATTAGCTGGGGTGGGTAGGCAAGGTGCACGGGGGCTGGAGGGGCAGGCTTAGCTCGCTTCTCCTTAGGTGATCCACTTCAGGAGGAGCCCTGTGGCAGCGGGAGGGAGTCAGATCCGCTGCCAGAGGTTTGGCTCCGCAGAAGCACAGAGTTGGGTGTTTGCTCGGAGCGAGCAAGTTCCCTGGCAGGAACTGGTTCCCTTTGGGATTTTGGCTGGGGGATGGGCGGGGGAGATGGCGCTGGCGCCTTTGTTCCCCGCCAAGCTGAGCTCTGCCGTCCGGGGGCTCAGCAGCTCTCCCTCCCTTTGTCCTCCAGCCTTCCCGCTTTCGGAGCAGAGCTGTTAACTTATGACCTCCCAGACGCTAAGTCGCGCTTGCTGTCGGAACACAGTCCGTCCGGCCCCTCCGCTTTTGCCAGCCAGACTCGGGGGCTCTGCTTGGCCAGCGAGCCGCCCCTCCGCCCCGGCTCCCTCCCGCCAGTCCGTGGAGCGCGCACCGCCTCGCCGCCCTTCCTACCCTCTTCCGTGGGCCTCTCGTCTGCGCTTGACTCCGGAGACTCCCTTCTGCTAATCCTCTGGCGGTTTTCTGGGTTCTTTAGGCAGGTGTAGGTGGAATCTAAGTGATCGGCCGGACGCGCTGTGAGCCCCGCGTCCTCCTACGCCGCCATCTTCTGGAACCCTTCAAAACAAGCATTTTGTATTTTATCAAAATAATATTCTGTGCTTCATGATATCTTTATCATCAGTTCTTTAAGAAAACTAAGTCTTTTTAATATTAAAAAAGTGAAATTTTACTCACAATTATATAACATTCTATATTTGCCTCTGAAGTCTTTGTCACTTTGGTTAAACAGACAACCAACTATTGTTTCACAGCCACCTATTACCCTACTAGTCAAGTGTTCAAAACCTTTTGATTTTTTTTTTTTTACAAACTTCCCCAAATCGAATTTTAAAATGAAGTCTTTTGGCCACAAATTAATTTTGAAATTTCCAAAGGGTCACTGAACATTTCAAAGGATTGTTCTTTCTCATTATAAAAAGGAAGATGCTAACCTAATTAGGTTTATTTGTTATGTTAAATTATATGGGAAGCATTATCAAATAGGTGATATTAAATCTTACATTGTATAGGTAAATACTATTAATAAGTATTCTACAAATTTTGTAAAACATCTAAAACTGTGATATGTCCTGATATAATATTATCAGCCATTACTCTAGTTATTATCTTACAATGTTACACATCACAAAAATAACCAAATTCCATTGTCACCTGCATTGTAATGAGCTCTAATAAGACCTTTTTTAAAAAATATAATGTTTATTTATTTTTGAGAGAGAGATAGAGAGACAGAGTGTGAGTGGGGGAGGGGCAGAGAGAGAGAGGAAGACTCAGAATCAGAAGCAGGCTTCAGGCTCTGAGTTGTAAGCACACAGACCGACATGAGATCTGTCTGTGAGATCATGACCTCAGCTGAAGTTGGATGCTTAACCGACTGAGCCACCCAGGTGCCCCTAATCAGACCTTTATGCCATATTTAAGTCTTTTGTCATTTTCAGTTATTGTTTTACTCAGAAGTTTTTACAGAAGCTTTCTGCAAATGTATTTTATCTTCAGAGAAATTCATGAAAAACAATCTGATAAATACTCTAGAACATAGATTTCTGATAACTCCAGCTCATAAAACTGAACTGGGTAAAAATTTCTAAAACTAGTGGAAAAACTGGATTCAAACAGATTAAAAATTAATAACAGGGGACTAAATACACTGAAGAAGATAATTATAATGATCTTATTTTATGACTTATTATTTTATGACTTGTTTAAAAATTGATGATTCTCTAATGTTTTGTTATTGCAGATTTTAGAAAATGTTTTTCTCTCTTCTCTTAAGCTATCAACAGTTTGGTAAGATATACTGTGTGAACAAAGATGAAACATTTACTTTTTTTCTCTCCCTCCTTGATTTCTCCAAAATTCAAAAACTTGACTATTCTTTTTATGGCAAGATAATTAGCTGTTTACGTAAGTTCAATGAGAATCTGTTCTCTTCATAATAGGACAAAACTTTGGAATATCATATTCAAAGGAGATGTATATAGGGGCGCCTGGTTGGCTCAGTCCGTTGAGTGTCCGACTTCAGCTCACATCAAGATCTCACAGTCTGTGAGTTTGAGCCCTGCGTTGGGCTCTGTGCTGACAGCTCAGAGCCTGGAGCCTGTTTCAGATTCTATTGTCTCCTCCTCTCTCTCTGTCCCTCCCCCACTCATGCTCTGTCTCTCTTGCTTTAAAAAATAAATAAAACATTAAAAAAATTAAAACATTAGGGTGATTCTATTATTTAATTTTTTATTTTAGAGAGAGATAGCACATGAGCAAGGGAGGGGGCAGAGAAAGAGAGAATCGTAAGCAGGCTCCACCCTCACTGGAGAGCCCTACATAGAGCTGGATCTCAAGACCCTGGGATCATGACCTCAGCTGAAATCAAGAGTCAGATGTTGAATCAACTGAGCCATCCAGGTGCCCCAAAAATGAGGATAAGAAAAGAAATTATGTCTACATCTTTATTTATATCAGATTTTAATCCTGTTAACTGTCTTTTGAAGTTCTGTTATATTCCTGTAAGTTGGATGGATCCTGAATTCTAGTTTTCTAAAAAATGTGGCTATAACTCTCCAAACCAATGTCTCCAATTCTCTCCTACCCTTCTCACTTGGAATTGCTACGAACAAAAACAGCCCCTGAATCTCCTTGGAAGGGAGATCCACTACCCAGATGGCAGCCAAATTTCAGGGATTTATTAACTTGGATATGAATCTCACATATGAAAAAGGGTCCACATGACATCTGGTCTTATACAGGCATTGAAGACCTCCAAATCAAATTAGCTAGGGGGGCGCCTGGGTGGCTCGGTCGGTTAAGCGTCTGACTTCGGCTCAGGTCATGATCTCACAGTCCGTGAGTTCGAGCCCCGCGTCGGGCTCTGTGCTGACAGCTCAGAGCCTGGAGCCTGTTTCAGATTCTGTGTCTCCCTCTCTCTCTGCTCCTCCCCTGTTCATGCTCTGTCTCTCTCTGTCTCAAAAATAAATAAACGTTAAAAAAAAAAAATTAGCTAGGTATAAATACTGAGGTAAACTACTTCTGTCCAGGGTGCTGGATCAAGAATGTATACTATAACACCAAACCCTTTCCTCTCTTTCTTTGCTTTACTCTGACACTGGACTGGCAAGATAATGTCATCATATATTATCTCCCAGGACATTCAAAGGGGGGAAAATCTTTGCCTTTCAGACTGCTGGATCTGTCATTAGAAAACAAAACAAAACAAACAAAACAAAACAAAACAAAGCAAAACAAAACAAAACACCCTATCTGTCCATTAACAGTGCCACCTAGTGGAAGTGGCTTATGTCCTAAACCGGTTTGTCTTTTGCAGTGGTCATCATTCTTCTTCGGTCTATAAATGCCTAGATAGCTGGCACAGAGTCTGGCAATACCTCTTAGGTTATTTAACTGTGCTCCTAACTTTTTACAGGTGAAATAAGATATCTCATTGGTCAGCTCCCCTGGATTTACATCATCAAGTTGGAAGAGACTACCAGGAGGCACTTATGACTCACAATTTGCTTCCGTTGGCAGGACCAAACTTTCCTGGTTAAGAATAAATGTAAACAAGAACATAATTTTTTAAAAAGACAAAAAAAAAAAAAAAAAAACCACACACCTCTCCTCAATTCTTAAAAACATTGCAGAATCTGTTGTTCAATGGCTAGTCAACAAAGGTCTTTAGATTCTCTGGCCAAAGTTGTTTTTGATAATAGAGTAGCTCTTTGATAAGGAAGCAAAAGGCAAGCTGAGGGCAAAGCACAAGCTAATACCAGGAACCCACCACCCCTCCAGGTGGGGTATGTGTGACATTCCTCAGGTACTCCATGGCTGCCCAAGAACAAAGGAAAGTGAAAACAAATGGCTAACTGATAGAGATTACAGTCATGCAGGACATGAGTCTCCATCTTGCAACTGTCTTAATGATTTATAAGAAAAAAGCAATCTTCAGAAACCTGTAGACTCAATTTTCTAGAGCCCTAATGTCACCTCCCCTCCAAAGGATAGAAAATATATAATCAGTAACTCCTCACAAACCCAGAGCAGCTCTTTCTGACCACAGTTCCTGTCCCTGTGCTATAATAAAAATACCTTTTTGCACCAAAAACATCTCAAGAATTCTTTCTTGGCCATTGGCTCTGAACCCCACTCCTTCAAACCACATCACTCTTAGTTGTCTTTTAACTGAGTAAGGAGGTGTCGATACTGTGGCCAACACAATTTGTTGTACTTGGATTGATGCTTTTAGGGAAATTGAAACTCAATTACATAAGATCACAGAACAAGCAACTTGACTTAAAAAAGAGAATTATTCCACAGAGTCTTTCTTTATCTTATTTGATTTTGGTTATTTCAGCCTTCGAGACCATGGCTCCAAAGTGCACTCTAAATATTGGGAATTATCTTGCTTACCATAATCATAAAAATCTCCCTTGTGCATTATATTCTCTCAAAAGCTTTCAAAGCATGTTTGTAGCCACTAAGCACCAGCCAAATGATCTCCCTAGGACTGAATTGTCAGGAAAGAAAAAAAAAAAAAAAAAGAAGATGATGACTTAAAAATTGTGAGCATGAAGTAACCCGTGCATACCAAAGAAATTAAACAAAAATGTCATGACCTGTGAATACCACAAAAAGGATCAACCTAAGCTGTGAAAACTAAAAAGTGGTAGCTGAGAGTGGCATTAATGCCTTAAATTTTGGTCACATCTCTCAGCTAAGCATGGGATCAAAAGAAAAATTGTGAAAAAAACCCATAGGCCCCAAATGGAGTAACTTACTTTAAGGCCCCACATCAGTAAACCAAGATTTAATACATAATCTAACTATACAGTTTCAACCCTTCATAAATGTAACCTATAACTAGCCAAAAAATTTCCTGTTCAATTGTAGGAGGCAATTCCCTGAAACAGTCTTTCTTTTCCCTTTAGGAAGATGACCTTGCCTAAACAATACATTATTTGCTAATAAATTCCCTCATTTTTTAAAGTTTGTTTATTTATTTATTGTTTGTGTGCTATTATTTATTGTTTATTTATTATTTATTTATTTATTGAGAGAGAGAGAGAGAGAGAGAGCACTCCTGCATGAGTGGAGTAGGGGAAGAGAGAGAGAGGGAGAGAAAGAATCCCAGACAGGCTCCATGTTGTCAGTGCAGAGCCCAACATGGGGCTTGAGCTCATGAAGATGAGATATGACCTGAGCTGAAACCAAGAGTCAGAGTCAGACACATAACCGACTGAGCCAACCAAGTGCCCCATAAATTCCCTTTTTAAAATGCATTTTCACTGCCTTTAAAAACCTTTCCTTTTCTGCAGCTCAGTGGAGCTCCCAAGTGCTTCTTGGAATGAATGCTGCCCAATTCATGAAACATTTAATAAAGCCAATTAGATCTTCAAATGTACTTTTTATATATATATTTTTAAAAATACCATATGATCCAGTGACTTCACTTCTGGGAATATATACAAAGGAAATCTGGGGCGCCTGAGTGGCTCAGTCAGTCAAGCATCAATTTCGGCTCAGGTCATGATCTTGCAGCTTGTGGGTTTGAGCCCCACGTCAGGCTCTGTGCTGACAGCTGAGCCTGGAGCCTGTTTCGGATTCTGTGTCTCCCTCTTTATCTACCCCTCCCCTGCTCACACTCTGTCTCTCAAAAATAAACAAACATTAAAAACAATAAAAAATACAAAGAAAACCTAAATAGCAACTTGAAAAGACATCTGCACCCCCATGTTCACAGCAGCATTTTTATAATAGCCAAGACATGGAAATAACCTAAGTGTACATCAATACATGAGTGGATAAAGAAATTGTGGTATATACATACACAATGGAATATTATTTAGACATTTAAAAAAGAACAACAATAACCACAAGGATATTTTTCCATTTGTGACAACATGGATTGACTTTGAGGCCATTACACCAAGTGAGGTAAGTTACTGTAGGAAAGCAAAATTTGCCACTCCAAAATATGACTGGCTGGCTCAGTCAGTAGAGCACGTGACTCTTGATTTGGGATCATGAGTTTGAGCCTTATGTTGGGTGTGGAGTTTACTTGAAAAAAAAAGTCTCTTCTGTATAAAGACTATTTTAGGTTATTTTTGTCAAACTGCAAACATAGGAGAAGCTCTGAAAACCAAGTAGAAGTTACTCTTCTGTAAGAGACATCTATATGGGAAATACGTAAATTGTATTTATAAGGGAAATCTCCTTATGACACACCCTTGTAAGGGGTCACTGGGTGGCCCAGTCCATTAAGCATCTGACTTCTGCTCCGGTCATGATACCATGGATCATGGGTTCAAGCTTTGCATCAGGCTCTGTGCTGACAGTTCAGAGCCTAGAACCTGCTTCAGATCCTATGTCTCCCTTTCTGCCCCTCTCCCGCTCATGCTCTGTCTCTGTCTCTCTCTCTCTCAAAAATAAATAAACATTAAGAAAAAAAAAGACACCCTTGTAAGGGTGTCTTCCACCTACCAGAAAGGAGATGACTCCAGATCTCTAGAAATTCTTATCAATGGATAAGAAGATGACTTAAATCTGCATAACAACCCTATCCTTGTTTACTGTGCTTTTTCCTGAGAACATCCCATAACTGATAAACTTAAAAATATTTTGTGGCACTAATTGAATGACTCCTGCCCACTAATTGATGCAGGATACAGAACATCCTGCATCTGGTGAATAATCAAGGGTACTTAGTGGCTGTTCATACAGTATCTGTTCATACAGTATCTGACAATTCCACAGGGCCCATGATTTGCGTTTTAGTGGTGAACATTTTCTCTTCTCCTTTCCCCCAATATGAGGTGGTGTCTGGAGAAAAACAGACAAAAAGCTATCCTTTAACAAAAGCTAATTAAGTGCCATCACTTCACTATGTCCCATATTGCTCACAACTCCAAGAATAGGGAACCAATTTTTCCTGTTCTCGCATAAGAATACATAAGACAAGGATGCGCTCGATGTTTGCCCAACTGAGTAAATCAAGACTCTGTGCCCAGTACTAGTCAGGAGACTGTAAGAGCTATGAGGGCAGGAACCACGTCTGCTCGTTCACTTTGGATGCCATGCAGAGCAGGCCTTGGCAAAGAAAATGTCACTGAAGGTCTATGGAACCTAATTTAGAATGGAGCAATGCGGGAATGCGGGAATACGGGAGGGGTGGGGGGGAGGTGGGGGGGGAGGCGAGGGGGGTGGAGGGTGTAGTAATTTGGGCAGGAACAATGGGGGAATGGCCAGGGCCCACCCCTTCTCTCACCTGCAAACAATGGTGCCAATGTTAGGCTGCAGGCCAAGAAGAGACTGCTTGAAGCTGCTGGGCTCATGGCTGAGGCCACGGTCTGTTCTCTGTGAAAAACGAGAGCCAGTCAGTCAAGGTCTGTGGGAAGGTATAGCCGGGACACCAGGCTCGCCGTTCACCCAAAGGGCCCTTCTGGCACCTGTGAAGCCTTTTCAGCCCCTTAGAGCCAGGTGGACTGCCACGAGATTGGGTTTTGGAGGTACCTGTGACTCTGAAATGGCCTATCCTTGCAAGCCTGAGGCAGATACTGGCCTATCTGCCAGTTTCCACAGAACGCAGGTTGGCTGTGTAACCAGGCAAGCCAGCACACAGGTACCCCACACCCACACCCGCTGCAGCGATCTAGGACACAGCTCTTCCTGCGGTCAGCCAAAGGGCACTGAGCATGCGTGTGAGCAGAGCCTCCGCTTCCCACTTGGCCCATCCCCATTGGTCTCTCCTGTTCTTCCCGCCCACTCAGAGTCCTGGCCAATGAGATGCTGATATTTGAGGTCCCACGTGACAGGAAAATGTCTGATAGACGGTTCCGCAGTTCAAACAACTGGGAAAACCCAGAAAGACTGGAATACTTGTTTTCCTGGTTCTGTGGTGTTCGAGCACCTTCCTTACCTACTCTAAAAAACTCTGAGGAGAAGGTATTTAGATGCTTAAATCTGTGACCAGAGCTGCCAACCTCCCCTCCAAGTGATTAATGTATCTGGAGTGATTCTGGCACCTCAGAACATTTTCTAACCCGTGCCAAACCTCCTTGACAGTGAAACCCTGGACTGAGCACTTTGAGTGTCAGAGATTTTGTGCACATGTGTGATTCACTGTATCTTGACTCCCTAGCACTGCATCTAGGACATAAATGCACTGTCAGTATGTGTTGAATAACTGTTTTGAGAATAGCTATGCTGTTCTCTCATCTATGTTTTCAGGACTTGCTTTTGCAACAGCTGCAGAAACCCAACTTCTTTGTGGGAGCTCACTGAAGGATGAATAGATAAGCAAAATTTGGTATACACACACACACAATGGAATATTATGCAGCCTTAAAAAAGAAATTCTGTCACAAAAAGATAAATATGGCTTGACTCCATTTATATGAGGTACTGAAGTGGTCGGAGTCTTAGGAACAAAGTAGAATGGTGATTGACAGCGGCTAGGAGAGATGAAAAAGAGGAGTTATTCAAGAGGTATAGAATTTCAATTTTGAAAGATAAAAAAGTTCTGGGGATCTGTTGTATAAGTATGTGCATATAATTAACAGGGCTGTACACACACTTAAAAATGATTAAGTTGGAAAATTTTATGTGTTTATTTATCTTTTTACTATAATTAAAATACTCACATTCCTTCGACATTTGCCTCTACTGCCTTAATTCTTTGTGACAGATTCACCAGCTACTGGGTTACTTCTGACAATTTATCAAGTGTTTTGACTCTTGATTCATAACTCTCCTCTAACTCTCCTCCTGTGAAAAATAAATTTCTTCAATGACGAAAATGTTATATATTTGTGCCAATACATATTATAATGGGTTAAATTGTGGCCCCAAAGATATGTCCACATACAAATCTCCAGAACCTGTGAAGACTACTTTATATGGCAAAAGATGTAAATAAGTTAAAGATCTTGAAGAGGAATCTTATCTAGATTATCTGGGTGGGCCTAAATCCAATCACGTGTATCTTTATACAGAGAAGCAGAGAGAGTTTTGAGACAAACAAAGGAGATGACACAGAAAAATGGAGGCTATGAGACCATGGAACCAGAGGTTGTAGTAATATCCCCACAAGCCAAGTAATGTCCCCACAACCAACCTAGTTGTCTGACAGCAACTAGAAGCTGGAAGAGGCAAGAAACAGATTCTCCCCTACAGCCTGCCAAAACCAATTTCACACTGCTGGCCCCCAGAACTATGAGAGAGTACATTTCCATTGTTTTAAGTAACTCAGGCTCTGGTACCTTGTTACAGTAGCCCTAGAAAAATAATACAAGTAACCCACTTGGTTCTTGAAGTAATCAAGTAATCGCATACTTGGAATGTGGCTAGTTAGAATGGGAAACTGAAAATTTAATTTTAATTAATTCAAACTTAAATAGCCCAGAGGCACCTGGGTGGCTCAGTCAGTTAAGCGTCCCACTTCATCTCAGGTCATGATCTCATGGTTTGTGGGTTCGAGCCCCGCATCAGGTTCTGTGCTGACATCTCAGAGCCTGGAGCCTGCTTCGGATTCTGTGTCTCGCTCTCTCTCTGTCCCTCCCCTGCTTATGTTCTGTCTCTCTCTGTCTCAAAAATAAATAAAACATTAAAAAATAAACTTAAATAGCCCAAATTCTGGAGCTATCATATTGATTTGCTCTACTGTGCCTTTGCCTGTCTACTTTCACACAATCACACAATAAAATTCCTAACTCCCAGACAGCGGTCCCTGAATAGGATTCACCATTACTAATGCTTTAACTCTCACTCCAGGTCTCTCCAACATTTTCACTCCTGTTTCCCATCAGACTATGTTTGAGCACTTGGACCACTTCTTGTTTCTTGTCTTTAGTAAGAAAGGAGAGCTTTTAACTTTATTTTCAAACAAGAAATTTTTTTTGTTTATTTATTTATTTTAAATATGAAATTTATTGTCAAATTGGTTTCCATACAACACCCAGTGCTCATTCCAACAGGTGCTCTCCTCAATACCCATAAAAAATTTTTTTCTTAAGAGTGACGATACATAAAATGTTAAGTGAAGCGGTAGATACCACCTTACAAGGGAGAAAATATAAAATGTCTAAGGTAAATATCTCACTGGGCTTTTGGTAATCTAGACCAGCAGGGTCTGATAGAAATTCAATGTAAGCCACACTTGTATGTTAAAATTTTCCAGTAGCTTCACTAAGAAAAGTAAAAAGAAACAAGTGAAATTAACTTTAATAATATATTTTATTTAACCCTATATGTCCAGAATATTACCATTTCAATATGTGATCAAATATAAAATACTAGTGAAATAGGTTAAACTTCTTTCCTTTTGTGCTAAGTCTTCAAAGTTCAGTATTTTACACGTAGAAAACATTTCAATTTTCATGGGAGCATTTAATTTTCAGGGGAAATCCTTACTCTGTATTTTGATCTTGTAAAATTTATAGTTGAAAGGGAGATTCACATGCTGAAGATGCTTGAAACATACTAAAAATTCTCCCAGTCACTGAGTAAAGTGTTCATTTTTAAATTTAAACTAAATAAATAAAATAAAAAATCAGGTCCTTAGAAGCACTTGTCACATATGGTTAATAGCTACTGTAAAGAGCCTCTTTAGCATTTTATGAGTAGAAACTCTATGTGTAATAAATGAAGAGAGGAAATACAAAAAACCTAGTAAGACTGGAATCAAATGATTTATTGAGACTGACAGATCATCATAGGGTAATGAGGACATAGGAGGGTCAGTGCCAGTCCAGACTCCAAGTCTAGTTGAGGCCTGCTGGATTCATTCTCATATCAAGAGACCAGGCACCGCCTCATCCCAACTTGGTATCTGACCATTACATTGACTGCGATTAAAGAGTTTGATAGTTGGCTCCAATTGTCCCCTTGGCTGTGTCTTCACTTGACTCTGTTATTGTCCTAACTTCTTTCTGTTCCAATCCCCCAAGAAACCTGTGATTAACTCTAAATTGGATTTTAGTGTCTATGATCTCCATACCTCACCATTTTCATAGGTCTGGCTTTACTCAGATAAGTCCCCAGGTATTCTGGGCACAGTTTTCCAATACACATGTAATAAAGTGGAAAATTGCCCATGTGTCAGGTTATTAGGGGAAAACCACTTGAAGAAGAAGAGTTTTTGAAAATGGACTGCACTATGACTTGCAAAGCAGATACACTGTCTCAAAACATCATGACTGTCAGTGAGTATCCAAGCTCAAGGTCTTTTTAACACCACTGAGTTCAGATCCATGTATTTCAAGATAACACAAACAAATCTAGCAGTAACTATATACAGGTGTTCTAAAGATATGATTGTTTACAGTGTCAACAATTCTCTGGTTTCCAAACTCAGATCAATCTACTGTTCTATGACTAACTCCTACAAATAACTCTATTAATACTCTATCCTTAATTCATCCTTTGTGAGACTTCCCATGGTTCCTTATGGTGACTGTGTTCCTTGTTGCAGAAAGTAATAAATAAACCTACCCTTGTTGGCTACAAATGTGTTCCTGGTGATCTTTGTTAGGCATCAAAGCATATTTCCAACATTGCCAACATTTGTCATGTCCCCCGAGATCCTCCTCTCAGCATACTTTTTCTGGACCCTTAATAATCCCAACAGCCAATTGATATTTAAGCATCATTATCTACATTCAATCCAAGAACTACAACATCTAATGATTCCTATTATAGGTAACATGTACTACATACATATTCAAGGATGTTTATTTCATTTAAAAGATGACAAAGAAGGATTAGTGAATATCTCTATTGGTGAGTCAGAGAACATAGCAAATAAGGAGAATGGAGACTGTTTCCTTCCAGATAGAAGCCCATCATGAGTTCAAATTTCCAGCCCTTTTTTTTTTTTTGTTTTGTTTTCACCCATCACAAAACTCTTAGGAGCTAAACTGAACCAGGTTAATCTCTTATGACAAACATGGAATACTTAAAATGTGCCTAATTTGGAACTAATTTGTGTCCCTTGGATCTGATAATTACTGGTAATTACAGCCATAATAATTTCAGTGGTCTGGTGCTTCTCAAACAGTGTACTAAAAATGGGTTACAGATAAGGGGGGATACCAATCCTCTCCCACTCTCACTGCCCCAAATCTGGGTTTACTCAGAATCAAACTTGAGTATATCAGACTCACTTGAAGAGCTTGTTAAACACAGACTGTTGGGCCCTGATTCCAGAGTTTTACTAAACAGTTCCAGAATAGGACCCCAGATTTTGCATTTTTAACAAGTTTTCAGGTGATGCTGATGCTTCTTATTAAGGAAACACACATGGAGGACCACTGCCAGGGATGTGTGGTACACTTAAACAAGTCATCTCCACCTATAAGCAGCCTCACAAGTTTACCTCAGTATGGCAAATATGTGCTACAATTTTATGTACATATATTCCATAATGGGAATATGTTGACTCTAGGTTGTCCCAAATTTAGAAATCTTGACTGTGTCTTAAATAAAGGGAGGAAACTGGATGGAGAATTGGGATTTAAGGAATTTGTGTTAAACTAAGACAGATGAGGGCATGTTTAAATATTTGTCTGAGAAAGCCTGTAAGGAGTATGAGAAATGTGCCTTTTATTTAAATAGGATATTTAAGGATATTATAGAAAGCTATAATAATCAAAATAGTTTGGTACTGGCATAACGACAGACATGTAAAACATTGGAATAGAATAGAGAGTTGAGAAATATACCCTCCAGTACATGATCAATTTATTTTTAACAAGCGTGTCAAGACTCATTGAATGAGAAAAGGATAGTTTTTTCTACAAATAATATTAAAAAAAATAGATATCCACATGTAACAAAATGAAGTTGGACTCTCCTTTTTTTAATTTGTTTTTTTAAATTTTTTCTAAGTTTATTTATTAATGAGAGCTAGAGACAACATGAGTGGGGGAGGGGCAGAGAGAGAGGGAGACAGAATCCGAAGCAGGCTCTGAGCTTTCAGCACATAGCTCGACGCAGGCTCAAACTCACAAACTGTGAAATCATGACATAGGCCAAAGTCGGATGCTTAACCGACTGAGCCATTCAGGCACCCCCGGACTCTTTCCTTACACTGTATGCAAAAATTATGTCAATATGGATTAAGGACCATGCTAAAACTATAAATCTCATAGAAGAAAACATAGAGGGAAATAATAATGATATTGGATTTAGCAATGATTTCTTGGTTATGATATAAAAACCATAGGCAACAAGAGAAAAAGTAGATATGTTGGACTTTATAAAAACTAAGCACACTTAGTGCATTAAAAGCACTCTATCAACAGAGTGAAAAGGCAACCCATGGAAAGGGAGAAAGTGTTTGCCAATCACATATGTGATAAGGTATTAACATCCAGAATATATAAGGAATTCTCATTACTCAACAATAATAACATAGAAACTACAACAGAAAGCAGCCTTATTTAAAAATGGGCACAGGGTCTGGAGATTTCGCTAAAGATGTACATATGGCCAGTAAGCACGTGAAAGGATGCTCAACATCACCAGTTATTAAAGAAGTGCAAGCCGAAGTCACAATGAGATGCCACTTTGCATCCATTAAGATGACTATTATGAAGGGAAAATAGCAAGTGTTGGTAAGAACATGAAAAAGTTGGGGCACCTTGTTGGCTCGGTTGAGTGCTTGACTTTTGATTTGGGCTCAGGTCATGATCCCAGGGCCATGGGTTCAAGCCTATGTTGGGCTCTGCACTGAGCATGGAGTCTGCTTGAGATTCTCTCTCTCTCTCTCTCTCTCTCTCTGTCCTTTTCCTCACTTTCTCTCTCTCTTAAAAAAAATAAAATGAAATGTTTTTTAAAAAGAATGGGAAAAAATTGGAACCCTTTGTGCCTTGCTGGTGGAAATGTAAAATGGTGTAGCCCCTGTGGAAACCAGTTTGACAGTTACCATATAATCCAGAAATTCCAGTTCTGAGTATATACCCAAAAGAATTGAAAGCAGGCGCTCAAACAGATATGTGTATGTAAATGTTCATAGCATTGTTATTCACAATAGTCCAAAGGTGGAAACAGCTTAAAGGTCCATCAAAAGATGAAAGGATAAACAAAACATGGTAAATACATACAATGGATATTATTTATCCTTGAAAAGGAATGAAACTCTGATACATGTTACAACATGGATGAACCCTGAAAACATTATACTAAGTGAAATAAACCAGGCACAAAAGGACAACTATTCTATGATTCCATTTACATAAACTATCTAGAGTGGTCAAATTCATAGAGACAGACAGTAGAATGGTGATTGCCAGGAGCTAGGAAAATTGAAGAATCAGAAGTTATTGCTTAATGGTATAGTTTCTGTTTGAGGTGATGAAAAAATTATGTAAATGGATAGTAGTGATAGTTGCACAACATTGTAAATGTACTTAATTCCACTCAATTGTATAGGATAATGATTAAAAATGGTTAAGGGGTAAATTTTATGACAATTAAAAAAAAAAACCTTAAAGGCCTGACAGAGGAGTTTTGTCATAATTTGATAGAGACAGATCTGTAATCCATATATCTGAAATCTGCAAATATTTAAAATTCTCACATAGAGGGGTGCCTGGGTGGCTTGGTCCGTTAAGCGTCTGACTTCGGCTCAGGTCATGATCTCACGGTCCGTGAGTTCGAGCCCCGCATCGGGCTCTGTGCTGACAGCTCAGAGCCTGGAGCCTGTTTCAGATTCTGTGTCTCCCTCTCTCTCTGCCCCTCCCCCGTTCATGCTCTGTCTCTCGGTCTCAAAAATAAATAAACGTTAAAAAAAAATTAAAATTCTCACATAGAGAAATGTGGTCTAAAGACTGGAGTAATGTAGACCTTCTACTCTGAAAAGTTCTCAACCCTACTGCAAAAAGAGATGCCCCCAGTTGCTACACTAATACTGACCAAAAGCCTCCTGTGCAATTGCCATGACATAGAACTCAGACTGTACCATTTATTTTTCATTCCTGGTGATGTTTGATTCCCATCCACACAGAATTGAGAGAAAAAAAAAAAGCCTGAATCTTTCCTCACTACCATTCACTGAAATAATATAGAAGAAGATCAGCTTTCTCAACTAAACCAAGAGGAAACTGATATTCACTTTTTGCAAAAAGGAAAGTAAAATAAGCTTCTATGGTTGAACTGACCAATCTATTGGAGGTCAGGAAGCCTCTGCAAACCTCACTTATCAGCAGAGAAAAGCAAATTCATACAACCACATAATCATTTAGTATAATTTAAAATTCTGGCTTTAGTGCTTGCAGGGATATGGCAGAACCAGACTGGTACAATCTGGTGATGGGAATATTAATCATGAAGTCTCACTCTGGAATGTGTAGCCTAGAGAATTTCTCCCACAAATGCATCAGGAGACAAGTATGCCAATTTTCCTGGAGGAGCCTTGATGCCCATCATTCAGGGGAAGGAGAAGTCAAGGGTGATAAATGTTACCACAGTAAGAAATGGTGAACTAGATTTACACACAGAAGCGTATACAGATCTCAGATGTAGCACTGAGTAAGAAACTAAAAAAACAATGATATTTTGACAAATTAAAAATGCACAAACACTAAATATCATTCAAGGAAAATTTAAGTTACTGTGTGGAAGGTTGATTGTAAGGATCTATATTAAATACACTAAGAAAGATGAATATGGATGGAGAAAAAAGGAAGGGAGATGAAGGGTGATAAGAGAATAAAACTAAAAGGGGTCTTACCTAGCTTTGCCTTGAATTGAGTAAGTCACACAATTTTTGTGCTATAGAGATTCAAAATAGAAAGAAGGGGAAAAAAGCAGCCAGTGGTTCCAATGGGACAATGTATGGAGAGAATATTTTGCAACCTGTTCAAGGCTAAGGTGGGAATGGGTATTCAGATGATTATTCTTTGCCTTTTTGTTCCTGCTTCAAGCAGGCTTCACTCTCTAAACACTGTTTCTATCCTGGTCTTGGACTGGGATCTAGAAGATGTGGAGAAGGGACAGTAGTTTGCAACAGCTCAGCAAGATATGCTGAAAGACAGCCCAGGGCCATAATGACCCCAGTCTAGGGTGTAGGGACAATGAAAAAACTTCCTGCAGAGTGAGTAAAATAAACTGCCTATGATTTTCTCAGAGCCTTCACTTGTAACACTGGACCTTCCTTTCTTCAGATTTGTTAGTGTGGAGTTACTGGTCCACGAAATGAAACCTACCGGCATTGTCAGTATTGGTCCTGAGCTCCCTGCTCTGGTTGAAAATGTCCCATTAGACGTAAAACCCACAGCCTCAGGCCTTGTCTTTGCCATCTCCCACCCACATGATCGTGGGAAGGTCTCTAGGCTCTCTGCACCTTAGTCTCTTCATTTGAAAAATAAGATGAATATTACTGTCTAGGACTCAAAGAAAGCTGGGGTCAGGAGGGCTGGGGTGACCATGTTGCCATTGTGCTTAACTAGGAGAAGCTTCAGTGGAGAGCCAGAGGGGACAGGCAGACAATGTTCTCTAGAGTTCTACTGGTCTCCTATTGGGAAGCATATTAACCTAAAGAACCTAGTAGGAATCTGAGCTGTAGCAGACACTGGAGATCCTGCCTCTCTTTTATGTATGACACACTCTTAACACCAGAAAATAGAGTGGACACCCAAAAAGATTCCGAATGTGTGACTGGGGAGTGGCACTGACAGGTACTCCAGCCTCACCTAGGACCAGAGGACCTTGCACCTTAAGCACCTCCCCTCCCCCCAGCCCAGGACGGCTTTCATGTGGGACGATGAGGGTGGGGATGAAGACCAGGACCCAGTGGCTCTGCAGCAGCTCATGGTCTCTGACATTTTGTCTGAGGTTGCTGTGGAGGAAAGAGCTGAGGCTGAAATGGAAAACACTTCCTGCCTTGGTAAGGCCATAAGTGGGCAGAAAGGGTTCTTAGGGTGACCCCCATGATCTGCCCACATTATCCCAGATGGGTTTTTCAGGGACAAGCTGGTGGTGCCACAGTGCAATCTGACCAGCAGAGACCCCCCTGTGATCTTTCCCACACCAACGGAGGACCTCCAGGCCAGCACAAATATACAGTGCGTAGGCACAGCTCAGACCCTCATTGTTCAGGGTAGCCTTCTGGCACTGACAGGATCAGAGGGCAGAAGCAGATTGTGGGAATTTTTTCAGACCTTGTTTCAGGGGAGGAGGGGGCACCAATGGCCAGTGCTGCAATGGCTGCTGCCTGTAGGAAAGGCTGCCACCTGTGTTCCCCACACCAGGGTCCACCCTGCCTCTACTGTTTGTCCCCCCAGGGTCTGCCCTCATTTCACCCCCTGTCCTCTTGTAGACCTGTATCCTTGGTTTCCTGAGCACTGCACTCCCACTTTCCCTGAAAGGTCAGCTCTTCTCCTCTCTACTGACTCCCGTGTGTGTGTTCCATGAGTCTCAGCTGTCAAAACTGTATGACTTCCTATTTTTCTTTTTATTTAAAATATAACAATAATTTCTTAATATCAAACATTTAGGCTTCCAATGTCCCCATTATAAATATATACATATACATATATATATATATATATATGCATGTATACTGCATATACTGTAATATATATAGTATATTTATTATGTTTGTAATATTATATATTACAATTTTAAGCAAAAGTATTATGTTTGAAGTGCTTATTCTGAGCACTGGAGATATAGTAGTTAGTGAAACTATTCCCAACATAGACCTTATTTTCTTTAAAAAATTTTTTTTTAATGTTTATTTATTTTTAAGAGAGAGAGAGAGAGAGACAGACAGACAGACAGAGAGACAGAGCATGAGCAGGAGAAGGGCAGAGAGAGAGGGACACACAGAATGTGAAAAAGCAGGATCCAGGCTCTGAGCTGTCAGCACAGAGCCTGACGTGGGGCTCGAACTCATGAATGGCGAGATCACAGTCTGAGCTGAATGAAGTCACACACTTAACTGACTAAGCCACCCAGGCATCCCAATAGACCTAATTTTCTTATAGGAGTGAGATACAATGAACAAAAGACCAAGGAAATATATGGTGCATATGAAGATGATTTGTGCTAGGGAAGAAAAGAAAGAAATTAGGGCAAGGTGTTTAGAGTTCCAATCAGGGAGAATTCTGCCCCATCATGTGTCAGATCAAAGAAGCCTCACTGAGTGGGGACTAAGGACAGGAGGAATATATGGCAGTATTTAGGGAGGAGCCTCTAGGCAGAGGGACCAATGAATGCCAACACCCCAAGTCGAGACTATGCCTGGCATGGCTGCAGAAGAGCCAGGAGTATAAAGTTAGATGGTGGAAACATAATTGGAAGAGAATGGGTAACATGGCCAAGCAGGTGTGGAAGGGCCCCTTGGGCCATTGGGAAGACTTTGGATGGTCCTCTGAAGAATGTAGGAAGCTGCTAGAGGATTTTAAAAAAATAAGGTAACAAAATGGGCATTTCTATAAAACAGCTGCCCATACAACTCTTCCCCCATCTTTCATTAAAGAGCAAAACAATTACATGGACATGTATGTTTCACTTAAGATCATATAATGTGGGAATATATAAGTTGGTTTTCACACATAAAAAAATGACAATTTCCAATTTTTTAAGCAGAAGTAATTATTTACTTCATAAAGTGTCTGCATTCATTAGAGTCCCTTACACTCCAACCTCTTCCACCATATTTGTGATAATTTCCTATATTGAATGAACTTTCAGGAACACACTTAGTGTAGCCTATGAAAAAGTGCTATTTGCACTGAATTTAGGAGTCACTCACTATTTTTCTTGGCCAAAAAATCTTGGCTAAGTGACTGCTTTGTTCAGATGCTGTGCTGGGTATCTTTGGAAGATACAGAGGTAAAGAAGCTGTCCTACCTTAATGAGATTGAAGACAGCTTCCCACCTGAATCATGAGCGACAGGTGGCATGAGTGATTTTCAAATAAGAAGTAGCCAGGGTGTTAAGACTTCTTAGGGGTGATATATATTTGGGGAGGGGCCATTCCTGATGATGGTGACTGCCCACTGTGCTCCAGGCTGATCCTAAATGCTATACCTAAAAAGGCAGGAGATGTGTTGGGTTTCACTAAATGCTGGCATAAGGAGCTTGGACTTGATTGGTTAGCAAGATTTTTTTTTTTATTTTTAAACTTTATTCTTATGATAACCCTAAGGGATATGCACAAATATGTATTTATTCCCTTTACCGGTTCTTCAGTGTGTCAGCTCTCAATTTATTCTTTTTTTTAAAATTTTTTAATGTTTTAATTTATTTTTGAAAGAGAGAGAGAGTATGAGCAGGGGAGGAGCAGAGAGAGAGGGAGACATAGAATTTGAAGCAGGCTCCAGGCTCTAAGCTGTCAGCACAGAGCCCAATGTGGGGCTCGAACTCACAAACTATGAGATCATGACCTGAGCCGAAGTCAGACACTTAACCGACTGAGCCACTCAGGCGCCCTCAATTTATTCTTTAATACATGCTTTGTGATGGTGGATGTATTCTTTTAAGTATTTCTCCTTTGAGAGTGAGTGTGATGTTAACCTTTCTCAGCACAGGGTACTGGAGGGCCCTCTAGAAGGAAGGTTTCAGTGGTGTGTATGGGAGAACATCCGGTGGTCCCCTAGTCACTTTACAACACAGTCTGGTGATCGCCTTTTGGAAGTCCTCCCAATATAGACACCACATGCTCCAGGCCCCAACACCCCCTGCATGTCCATGTTCTGTCAACCAGCAGCAGCTCACCTGTGTCCCAGTTGCTACCTACTTTCCTGGTGACTGCAGACTAGCTCAGGCCTGGGAAAAACAGTGAACTTTTTTTGCTCTCCAGTGGGTAACTGCATCTTCCCCAATGAGGCCTGAACTCCAGCCTTGAAAAGAGCTATTCTTCTAAGTGTGTTCTTTCTTAAATTCTCTCCTCAGCCCTTGGATACCATATAGCATCTTTGCATATGACCTATTTTTAAAACCTTCCTTACTACTTTCTCAAGGACTTATAATAACAAGTCACTGAATATGTAAACAATGGCTAGACTATATATAAAATAAAAGTCTGCAGAATATCAGTCCAGGAAGCCAAAGCACAACCTCTGTAGAATTAAAGACCCAAATAAGACTTGGTCAATAGCTGAGAGCTTCCCTAATTTTTGTTCTTGTTTTCAACTTAGGACCAACCAGAGAAAGCCAAATCACATAGGACACATGTCTAGTTATCCTGCCTCAAGCTTCCCTCATGTCAACAAGATCCAACCAGGGGATATCTGAAGACTTCCCTTTTTTCTATTGTAAATCTCTTCCACTCTTCTGCCTGCCTTTGAGACCTGCCAAAATATAAGTGATGCTGGAAAACTCCCTTGCTATAGCAAGCTCTAAATAAATAACTTTTGTCTGTTCTCATTTTGGTCATCTTCATTTATTAACACAATGATATCCTTATTTTACACATGAGTATTAATATCCATATTTTATGAATGAGGAATATGAGGCATAGAGATGTTAAATAATTTTCCTGTTGTCACACAGCTAGTCAGGGCAAAGTTGGGATCTAGCCCAAGAAATCTGGGTCTAAAGCAGGGTCTCTCAGTCTTGGCAGTGTTGATGTTTTAGACAAGATCTTCGTTGTGGGAGGTTTTCCTGTACATGGTTAGATGTTTAGCAGCTTCTCTGGCAACTATCTGCTAGATGCCAGTAGTATCCACTCTACGTTATTACAGTGAAAAATGTCTCAGGCAGTGCCAAACGTCCCTGGGTGCAAAACTGCACCCTGGTTGAGAACCACTGATCTAGAACCTACTTTCCTCACCACTTGCACAAAGTTTTTTGACTTATCATATTGATTTAACATTTATCATTTCTTCTGATTTGTGCAGGATCCTGGGGAATAGGAGGGGAGAATTTATTTTTCTAAAATCACTGATGTGGAAATGATATCAGAGGTGGAAAGATGTGGTGAAGGTTATAGGGGGAACAGGCCAGGAGTCCTTGAGATAACACTGCTTTGCCTGTTTTCCCAGATGGACAGCAAGTAACGGAGGGACACGTGGCTCCATCAGCCCTCTGTCTCCCTGTTCTAAACATCTGCTTTCCTCTACCACAAGTCTTGGAGGTTGTCCATAGGCACACTACTTAAGTGATCAAGGGGAGTGACAGTCTCTGTGAGAAGACAGTTGAAAAAAAAAAAAAAAGCCCTTCAAGGGGGTATGGACTATGTCCCTGGGACTGGGCAGATTAGGGATGAAGTATATAAAGGCCACCAATCCACCTGCCTCTTGGGTGCAGTCCTCCTGGTTCTCTTCCAGGTATGAAGATAGGTGGGAATCTCAAAAATAAAGGGAAAAATAATAGGCAGGAGAGGATTTTTGGAAGAAATGCCTCAAATCAAGTTAACAGAACTTCAATTATGTACAGGGTTTCAGCTCAAACTTCAGGGCTGTTGCTGCTGCTAGGTAGAATAGTGAGGACAGCTGCTGAGGTCAGATCCTCACATTGACTGCTGCGGATGAGAAAATGCCAGCTGGTAAGGAATTGAGGGATCTTTATGTCTAAACTTTTTTCAAGGAAGTATGGGGCCCATTCAGAACCACAAAATTGGTATGAAGGTTTTTTTAAGCTGAAGAGATTTGATATTCACAAATTCAACAGAAAGAAGCCTTTTCAGAGCTTCCTTTGTATGACTAAAAGCAGCAACTTCTGGGAAATCTGTCTGCCAACACTCCCCTCTTTGGGGAGGAACTACACCTGGGAAGATGATTGAGAGTAAACCTATCATAAATTCTTTTTCCAGAGGAGTATCACAGAAGATGAAGAAGATGGAAAGACCATTTGCACCTGTGCAAACAAACATCATCATAAAACTAAAAATAGAACTACCATATGATCCAGCATTCTCAATTCTGGGTATATACTGAAAGGAAATGTAATCAGTATCTCAAAGAGATACATACACCCTCATGTTCATTGCAACATTATTCACAATAGCCAAGATATGAAAATCACCTAAGTGTCCATCAATGGATGAATGGATAAAGAAAATGTGATATCATATATCTATTATCTATCATTTAGTTATCAATATATACATGTGATATATCTATATGATACATATATGTGTATCTAGATAAAGATAGAGATCTACCTAAATATGTCTAGTATGTATGTATGTATCATTTATCATTTATCAATATATATGTGATATATTTATACGATAAATTTATAGCTATATTTAGATATAGATCTATATCTGTCTAGATATCTATCTCCATCTCTGTTGTGTATATATATATATGTTCTATCTGTCATCTATCATCATCTAATCTAGCATCTACTTACCATCTGTCTATCCAGATCTCGATATGTGATATATCCATAGATCTATCATCTACATATCAATACATATCATATCTATATCTATCTAAATATCTGTATCTATCTCATTATTCCTTTTCTTCTCCTTACTTTAGATTTAATTTGTTTTTCTTTTTCTATTTTACTAACATGCATGCTTATATTATAGATTTTAGACCTTTCTTATTGTCTAATATATGCATTTAGTTATATAAAATCTTCCTTTAAGATCTGTTTTTTCATGGGGCGCCTGGGTGCCTCAGTCAGATAAGCATCCTACTCTTGATTTCAGCTCAGGTCATGATCTCATGGTTTGTGGATTTGAGCCCTTGGGCTCCATGCCAGCAGTGTGGAGCCTGCTTGAGATTCTCTCTCTCCCTGCCCCTCTCCTGCTTGTGCATGCTCTCTCTCTCTCTTTCTCAAAATAAATAAATAAACTTAAAAAAAATTAAGGGGCGTCTAGGTGGCTCAGTCAGTTATAAATCCTTCTTCTGCTCAGGTCATGATCTCACAGTTTGTTTGTCTGAGCCCCACATCGGACTCTGTGCTGACAGCTTGAACCCTGGAGCCTGCTTTAGATTCTGTGTCTCCCTCTCTTTGTGCTCCTCCCCCATTTGCACTGTGTCTCTCTCTCAAAAATAAACATTAAAAAAAATAAAAAAAGGAAAAAGACCTGCTTTTTCTGCATTCCAAAAATTTTAACAAATTGTCACATTTTCATTTAGTTCTAATTTCTTTTTTTAAAATTTCTCTTGAGATTCCTTCTTTGACAATTAGAAGTGTGTTTTTTAATATCCATGTATTTCGGGATTTGTCAGTTGTGTTTCTGTTACTGATTTCTAGTTTAACTTCATTGTAGTCTGGAAGCAGATAATGTATGATTTCTTTTCCTTTAAATTTAAGGTGTGTTTTATAGTCAAGAATGTGGTCTATCTTGGTGAGTGTTCTGTGTGAACTTGAGAAGAATGTGTATTCTGCTGTTGTTAGAGAAAGTAGTTTGTAGATGTCAGTTATATCCAGTTGGCTGATGGTGTTGTTGAGTTCAACCATGTCCTTACTGATTTATGCCTCAGTCTATTTCTGAGAGACTAGTTTTAAAGTCTTCAATTATAATGTGGATTCATTTATTTATCCATGCTGTTATATTACTTTTGCTTATGTATTTTGATGCTGGGTTGTTAGATACATACATGTTAAGGATCGTCATGTCTGCTTGGAGAATTGGCTCCTTTATTATTATGTAATGCCCTCTTTATTCCTGACAAGTCTCCTTGCTATGAAGTCTGCTCTTTCTGAAATTAATTTGTCTAGTTCTATTTTCTTTGATCAGTTTTAGCATGATATATATATATATATATATATATATACATATATATATATATATATATATAATTTCTTGTCCATCTGTGTCCTTTCAATTTATATATGTTTTCATGTTTAAAGTCACTTTCTTGCAAATGACACATAATTGGGTCTTGAATTTGGTTCACTCTGACATTTTTTTTTAGTTTCAGGTGTACAATTTAATGATTCAACACTTCCATACCACACCCGGTAATCATCAAAACAAGTCCACTCCTTAATCTCCATCAACTATTTAACCCATCCCTCCACCCACCATCCCTCTGGTAACCATCAGCTTGTTCTCTATAGTTAAGAGTCTGTTTCTTGTATTGCTTCTCTATCAGTCCCTATGATCATTTGTGTTGCTTCTTAAATTTCACATATGAGTGAAATCATATGGTATTTGTTTTTCTCTGATTTATTTCACTTAGCATGATACTCTGTAGTTCCATCCATGTTGTTGCAAATGGCAAGATTTAATTCTTTTTTTATGGATGAGTAATATTTCACTTTATATTTATATTCTCTATCTATTCATCACTTGATGGACATTTAGGCTCTTTCTATAATTTGGCTATTGTAAATAATGTAAACAAACATCAGGTGCATGTATCCCTTTGAATCCTTGTTTTTGTATCCTTTGGGTAAATACCTAGTAGTGCAATTGCTAGATTGTAGGGTATTTCTATTTTTAACTTTGTGAGGAATCTCCATACTGTTTTACACAGTGGCTACACCAGTTTGAAAACCTACTAACAGTGTAAGAGGGTTCCCCTTTCGCTACATCCTTGCCAACATCTGTCATTTCCTGTGTTGTTAACTTCAGCCATTCGGACTGGCGTGAAGTGATAGCCCATTGTAGTTTTGATTTGTATTTCCCTGATGATGAGTAATGTTGAGCATCTTCTCATATGTCTGTTGGCCATTTGTATATCTTTGGAAAAATGCCTGTACATGTCTTCTGCCCATTTCTTCACTGGATTATTTGTTTTTTGGGTGTTGGGTTTGATAAGTTCTTTAAATGTTTTGAATGCTAACCCTTTATCAAATATGTTGTTTCAAATATCTTCTTCCATTCCATAGGCTGCTGTTTAGTGTTGTTGGTTATTTCCTTCACTGTGCAGAAGCTTTATGTTTTCATGAAGCTCCAATATTTTATTTTTGCCTTTGTTTCCCTTGCCTCAGTGGACATACCTAGAAAAAAGTTGCTACAGCTGATATCAAAGAGGTTAGTGCCTGTGTTCTCCTCTAAGATTTTGGTGGTTTCCTGTCTCACATTTAGGTCTTTCAACCATTTTGAGTTTCTTTTTCTTTTTTCTTTTTTTTTTAACGTTTATTTATTTTTGAGACCGAGAGAGACAGAGCATGAACGGGGGAGGGTCAGAGAGAGGGAGACACAGAATCAGAAACAGGCTCCAGGCTCCGAGCTGTCAGCACAGAGCCCGACGCGGGGCTCGAACTCACAGACTGGCGAGATTGTGACCTGATCCAAAGTTGGCTGCTCAACCGACTGAGCCACCCAGGCGCCCCTAGAGTTTATTTTTGTGCATGGTGTAAAAGAGTGGTCCAATTTCATCCTTTTGCACATTGTTGTACAATTTTCCTACCATTTGTTGAGGAGACTTTTTTTCCATTGGATATTCTTTCCTGCTTTGTTGAAGATTAGTTTATCATATAGTTGACAGTCCATTTCTGGGTTTTCTATTCTGTTCCATTGAGCTATGTGTCTCTTTTTGTAGTGTCTTGATCACCACAACTTTGCAATATGACTTGAAGTCCAGAACTGTGATTGTGTACAACTTTGTTTTTGTTTTTTTTTTTTTTAATGTTTATTTGTTTTTGAGACAATGCGAAAGACAGAGTGAGAGCAGGGGAGGGGCAGAGAGAGAGGGAGACACAGAATCAGAAGCAGGCTCCAGGCTCTGAGCTCTCAGTACAGAGCCCAATGCGGGGCTTGTACTCATGGACAGTGAGATCAGGACCTGAGCTGAGTCAGATGCTTAACTGATTGAGCTGCATAGGCGCCCCTATGTTTTTCCTTTTCAAGATTGCTTTGGCTATTCAGGGTGTTTTGTGGCTCCATACAAATTTTAAGAGACAGTCTCCATTTTTTTTTAAGTTCATTTATTTATTTTGAGAAAAAGAGCATGCAAGTAGGCAAGGGGCAGAGAGAGAGAGGAAGAGATCCCAAGCAGTCTCCATGCTGTCAGTGCAGACCCTGATGCAAAGCTTGATCCCACCAACTGTGCGATTGTGACCTGAGCCAAAATCAAGAGTCAGACACTCAACTGACTGAGCCACCCAGTGCCATGACATCCATTTTTTAAATGTTTATTTTTAAGTGAGAGGGCATGTGCTTATGCATGTGAGAGCATGGTGGGGAAGAGAGAGAGGGAGACGGAGGATCCAACATGAGGATCCAAAGTGAGCTCTGCACTGACAGCACACAGCCTGATGCGGGGCTCAAACTCATGAACCACGAGATCATGACTTGAGCCAAAGTTGGACGTTCAACCTACTGAGCCACCCAAGTGCCCCTAATTGGCATATTTAAACCATTGACATTAAAGTGATTATTGATATAGTTGTATTAATATCTAACATTGTGGTGACTGCTTTGTATTCTTTTTGCTTTAGTTCTTTGTTTCTATTTTTGTTTTCCACTGTTTTTTCTGCATTTTGTAATTTTAAGTATTTTATATGTTTCCATTTTCTTTCTTCTTATCATATTAGTTATAAATATTCTTACTTTTTAAACAGATTGTTTTAGAGTGTGCAATATACCTTTACATAATATTTACATAAAAATATGCATTAATCCAAGTTCACTTCAAATAAAACTGTGACACTTCATGGGTAGTGAAAGTACTTTATAATAAGCAAATATTTCTGATTCCTCCTTCGTAGTCTTTTTTATCATTTCTGCATTCATTTTACTTATACATAACCATGCATAAACATATATTCATATATATAACACATACACGATCAAATACGTTGTTGTTATATTATTTTGAAGAAATCCTTATTTGTTAGATCAATTAAGAATAAGAGATACACAAACTTTAATTTTACCTTTACTTGTTTATTCTCTGATGCTCTTGCTTGTTTTGTGTAGATCTGTTTCTAACTTAAATAATATTCCTTTTCTTTTAAGAACTTCTTTAAGCATTTCTTGCAAGACAGGTCTAGTAGCAACAAATTCCTACAATTTTTGTTTACCTATAAAGTCTTTATTTCTCCTTCAATTTTGAAGGATAATTTCACATGGTACAGAATTCTAGATTAGTATTTTTTCCCTCTCAACACTCCGTTACTTTTTTGCTTGCATTGTTTCTAAAGAGAAGACAGATGTAATTATTTTCTCCTTTATAGGTAGTGTTTTTTACTCTTTTTTCTTCTTCTTTTTCTAATTTAAATTCTAGTTAGTTAACATACAGTGCAGTTGGTTTCAGGAGTAGAATCCAGTGATTCTTCATTTACATACAACACCTAGCGTTCACCACAACATATGCCCTCCTTAATCCCCATCACCCATCTAGCCCATTTCCCACCCACCTCCTTCCATCGACCCTTAGTTTATTCTCTATCATTAAGAGTCTGTTGTGGTTTGCTTCCCTCTCTCCTCTTTCCCCCCCTTTCCATATGTTCATCTGTTTTGTTTCTTAAATTCCACACATGAGTGAAGTCATATGGAATTTGTCTATCTCTGACTTATTTCACTCAGTATAATATGTTCTAGCTCCATTCATATCAATGCAAATGGCAAGGTGACATTCTTTACAAGGGCTAATATTCCATTGTGTATATGTGTGTGTGTATATATATATATATATATACACGCATATATGTGTGTGTGTGTGTGTGTGTGTGTATATATATATATATATATATATACCACATCTTCTTTATCCCTTCATCAGTTGATAGACATTTGGGCTCTATGATTTAGCTATTGTTGATAATGCTGCTATAAACATTGGGTGCATGTACCCCTTTGAGTCTACATTTTTGTATCCTTTGGGTAAATACCTAATAGTGCAATTGCTGGATCCTAGGAGAGTTCTATTTTTAATTTCTTGAGGAACCTCCATACTTTTCTCCAGAGTGGCTGAACCAGTCTGCATTCCCACCGGTAGTACAAGAGGGTTCCTTTTTCTCTGCATCCTCACCAAGACCTCTTATTTCTTGTGTTGTAAATTTTAGCCATTCTGACAGGTGTGAGGTCATATCACAACATGGTTTTGATTTGTATTTCACTGATAATGAGTGATGTTGAGCATCCTTTCATGTGCCTGTTAGCCATCTGGAAATCTTCTTTGGAAAAGTGTCTATCCATATCTTTTGCCCATTTCTTAGCTGAGTTATTATTTTTTTTTTTTAGGGGGTGTTGAGTTTGGTAAGTTCTTTATAGATTTTGGGTACTAACCCTTTATCAGATATGCCATTTGCAAATATCTTCTCCTACTCCATAGGCTGCCCCTTAGTTTTGCTGATTGTTTCCTTCACTGTGCAGAAGCTTTTTATCTTGATTAAGTCTTAGTAGTTCATGTTTGCTTTTGTTTCCCTTGCCTTCAGTGATGTGTCTAGTAAGAAATTGCTCTGGCCGAGGTCAAGAGTTTGCTGCTTGTGTTCTCTTTTAGGATTTTGATGGTTTCTTGTCTCTTGTTTAGGTCTTTCATACATTTTGAATTTATTTTTGTATATGGTGTAAGAAAGTGGTCTAGTTTTATTTTTCTTCTCTGTCTTCTAAGATTTTTTTCTTTACCTGTCATTTTCTATAGTTTGAAAATAAAATGATAATGTTTATGGCATTTATCATGCTTGATGTTTTCAGGTCTTCCTGGTTCCGTGGTTTGGGGTCTAACAATAATTTAGAAAAATTACCAGTTACTATTGTTTCATATTGTTTAGTGTTGTTATTAGGCACATACATGTTAAGAATTATTTCTTCTTGGAAAATTGACCATTGTATCATTATGTAATGTCCTTTATTTATCATTGATAAGTTTCTTTGCTTTGAACTACTGTAGGCTTTACACAGGTAAATAATACAATTATGTATGATTTTCAAAATTGTATAATTCTGTCACTCCAAGGGGTGATGAAATACAGATATAAATATGGATATAAACATAGATATTGATATGGATATAGATAAATGCACAGAGTATAAGATTTATTCATTTTATAATTTACTTGGGTGTGCTTAGAGGAAAGATTAAAGAACATACTAGGAAAATGAGATTATAGACATATCTGTACTTTCACACAGTATGTATTTCACAATATAGGCCTTATGATGAAAGATTGTGGGAGGTAGAATGTTGCCTTTTATGTGATATTTATAGATTGAGTGGCAGGCTCTCAAAGATAGAAAAGGGAAAGGGGAACATGTATAGTCAGGCAATAATGGAGGTATGTAAGGTGGTACAGTGATATGTCTACTTGGAGTGGAAGGCAAATGCTGGCAGAGCATTGGTGAGAAGCTAGCCAGATGAGAAGGGCTATAAACACCAGACTAAGATGTCATCTCCAGATGGCAGAGTCAGCATGAGATCTTGAGAAGGAATGAGGTGATAAATGGTGGCCTGGTTGTGGTGGCCCTCATTTTAGTCCAATGATTAGTGCTCCATGTTGGAGTCATCATTTGGACAAGGTGGAAGTTTTATGGGTTTTGTAGTCAGAGATCAGGACATCAGCCCTGGATGTGAGGATTAAATAAAACAGTGCCTTATTTTTATTGTGGTAAAATACACATAACATAAAATTCACCATTTCAACCATCCTAAAGTACACACCAGTGGCATTAGTAAACACACAGTGTTGTGCAACCAGTACCACTACCTAGTCCCAGTACTTTTTCATCACCACAAAAGGAAACTCTATATTGATTAAGCAGTCACACCTCATTCTCCTGCCCTTCCAACCTCTAGCAGTGATCTATGTCTCTATGAATTTTCTCTATCTTTATTTTGGACATTTAATAAAAAGGAATCCTACAATATGTGGTCTTCTGTGTCTGGCTTCTCTCATGTAGCTAAATATTTTCAAGTTTCATCCTTGAAAGCTGTTGTAGCATGTATCAACACTTCATTCTTTTTTATCATTGAATAATATTTCATTGTATCAGTATACCACATTTTGTTTACCCATTCATCAATTGATAGACACTTGTGTTCCTTCCACATTTTGGCTACTGTGTATAATACTGCCTTGAGCATTCATGTACAATTGTTTTTTTGAACACACTTTTTCAGTTACCTTGGATGTATACCCAAGAATGCATAGCTTTTTGAGGAACCACCAAACTTTTTACATAGCAGCAGAGTGATTTCAAACTGTATATTTATAAAAAAAAAGTATTATCTTCAAGTTTATAATTAAGAATTTGTTCCAATCTCGTCTTTAAAAAGATAAAAAAAAAACTGGCCAGACAGATAATTTAAACTAATTAAAGAGCTACTTATTTATTATCTCCTTTGAGCCAGGATGATCTAAAAATTGAGGCTAATCAATGAAAAAACAGAGCCTACAGCCCTAGGTAGGTGTTGCCTTATTAAATGCATTTAGAAAACCTGTTGTAAGGAGAATGTGTGAAAACAACTTGTATTTGTCTCATTGTCTCATCAACTGGACTCACAAATTCAGAAGTATATTCCCAAGGGGGATGGGAAACTCACACAGGGAGCTCAAATGAAAGATGTTGATAAGGATAGAGTTAAATGATGGGAAAGTTTATAATATATTAGTTGTATGTCCTTTGCTTTGGGAAGGGTTTGGTAATTAAGTACTTTTGTCACTTTCTCCTGAGTTGTTACTATCCTTCCTCCATTTTATTCCCAGGCAAAAGTATTTGCCCCAGGTCTCCCCTTATTGTTCCCAAAATTTACCCACAAGCTTCTCCACTTCATTTTGGTAGCTTCACCATGTCACTTGACAAATATCCCCTGATAACTCAGCTTTCAAATATTTCCATTTTTGCATTTTCAGGTTCTAATAAAAGGAGGAAAAAAGATAGTGGCCTACATCATAAACTGGAAATAATGAGATATGTATGTTCTTAAGTAAGTTCAAGGTCTAATTGGAGCTTGCCATTTTTTCCAGGTGGAGATCAAATTTTCACAGCTACTGATCTTCTGATAGTCCCTGAATTGCATTCTGATGTGTGCTTCCTGGTATGCTTCCTAGAGTACTTTAACCTACTTTTCAGCAAGCTTTTTCTTTCCATTCCATTTTGGGGCCAACATACTAATTCCTTCTGTGCTACAAAAAGTGTCTGCTCTCTCCCTGTCACTGGTCTATCCATCAGGAAAAGCTAACAATTATAAATGTCTATGTGCCAAATATGGGAGCCCCCAAATATATAAAACAATTAATCACAAACATAAGCAACCTTATGGATAAGAATGTGGTAATTGCAGGGACTTTAATACCCCACTTACAACAATGGATAGATCATCTAGACACAGGATCAATAAAGAAACAAGGGTCCTGAGTGACACATTGGATCAGATGGACTTGACAGATACATGTAGAACTCTGCATCCCAAAGAAACAGAAAATACTTTCTTCTCGAGTGCACATGGAACATTCTCCAAGATAGATCACATACTGGGTCGCAAAACAGCCCTCAATAAAGACACAAGTATTAAGATCATACCATGCACACTTTCAGACCACAATGCTATGAAACTTGAAATCAACCACAGGAAAAAGCCTGGAAAACCTCCAAAAGCATGGAGGTTAAAGAACACCCTATTAAAGAATGAATGGATCAATCAGGCAATTAGACAAGAAATTTAAATATATATATATATATATACACACATATACATATACATATACATATATATATACATATATATATATATATATATATATGGAAACAAATGAACATGAAAATATAACAATCCAAATGCTGTGGGATGCAGCAAAGGCAGTCCTGAGAGGAAAATACATTGAAATCCAGGTCATCTCAAGAAACCAGAAAAATCCCAAATACAAAATCTAACAGCACAACTAAAGGAAATAGAAGCAGAAGAGTAAAGACACCCCAAACCCACCAGAAGAAGAGAAATAATAAAGACCAGAGCAGAAATAAACAATATAGAATTTTAAAAAACTGTAGAACAGATCAATGAAACCAAGAGTTGTTTTTTTGAAAAAATAAACAAAATTGATAAACCTCTAGCCAGGCTTCTCAAAAAGAAAAGGGAGATGACCCAAACACATAAAATCATGAATGAAAATGGAATCATTACAACCAATCCCTCAGAAACACAAAGAATTATCAGGGAATACTATGAAAAATTATATGCCAACAACCTGGACAACCTGGAAGAAATGGACAAATTCCTAAACACCCACACGCTTCCAACACTCAAACAGGAAGAAATAAAAAACTTGAACAGACCCATAACCAGCAAAGAAATTGAATCAGTTATCAAAAATCTCCCAAGAAATAAGACTCCGGGACCAGATAGCTTCCCTGGGGAATCCTACCAGACATTTAAAGCAGAGATAATACCTATCTTTCTCAAGCTGTTCCAAAAAATAGAAAGGGAAGAGAAACTTCCAGACTCATTCTATGAAGCCAACATTACTTTGATTCCCAAACCAGACAGAGACCCAGTAAAAAAAGAGAACTACAGGCCAATATCCCTGATGAATATGGATGCAAAAATTCTCAATAAGATACTAGCAAATCGAATTCAACAGCATATAAAAAGAATTATACACTATGCTCAAGTGGGAGTCATTCCTGGGCTGCAGGGCTGGTTCAACATTCGCAAATCCATCAATGTGATACATAACATTAATAAAAGAAAAGAAGAACCATATGATCCTGTCAATTGGTGCAGAAAAAGCATTTGACAAAATTCAGCATCATTTCTTAATAAAAACCCTCGAGAAAGTCGGGATAGAGGGAACTCACTTAAACATCATAAAAGCCATTTATGAAAAGCGCACAGCTAATATCATCCTCAATGGGGAAAAACTGAGAGCTTTCCCTCTGAGATCAGGAACAGGACAGGGATATCCACTCTCACCGATGTTGTTTAACATAGTGTTGGAAGTTCTAGCATCAGCAATCAGACAAGAAAAGGAAATCAAAGGCATCAAAATTGGCAAAGATGAAGTCAAGCTTTCACTTTTTGCAGATGACATGATATTATACATGGAAAATCCGATAGACTCCACCAAAAGTCTGCTAGAACTGATACATGAATTCAGCAAAGTTTCAGGATACAAAATCAATGTACAGAAATAAGTTGCATTCTTATACACTAATAATGAAACAACAGAAAGAACTGATCCTATTCACAATTGCACCAAGAGTTATAAAATGCCAATAATAAACCTAATCAAAGATGTAAAAGATCTGTATGCTGAAAACTATAGAAAGCTTATGAAGGAAATTGAAGAAGATATAAAGAAATGGAAAAACATTCCATGCTCATGGATTGGAAGAATAAATCTTGCAAAAATGTCAATACTACCCAAAGCAATCTACACATTCAACGCAATCCTAATCAAAATTGCGCCAGCATTCTTGAAGCTAGAACAAGCAATCCTAAAATTTGTATGGCACCATAAAAGACCCCGAACAGCCAAAGTAATATTGAAGAAGAGGACCAAAGCAGGAGGCATCACAATCCCAGACTTTAGCCTCTACTACAAAGCTGTAATCATCAAGACAGTATGGTATTGGCACAAAAACAGACACACAGACCAATGGAATAGAATACAGACTCCAGAATTGGACCCACAAAAGTATGGCTAACTAATCTTTGTCAAGGCAGTAAAGAGTATCCAATGGAAAAAAGACAGTCTCTTTAACAAATGGTGTTGAGAGAACTGGACAGAAGGATGAAACTAGACCACTTTCTTATACCATTCACAAAAATAAATTCAAAATGGATGAAGGAGCTGAATGTGAGACAGGAAACCATCAAAACCCTAGAGGAGAAAGCAGGAAAAAACCTCTCTGACCTCAGCCACAGTAATTTCTTACTTGACACATCTCCAAAGGCAAGGGAATTAAAAGCAAAAAGGAACTATTGGGACCTCATAAAGATAAAAAGCTTCTGCACTGCAAAGGAAACAATCAAGAAAACTAAAAGGCCACTGACGGAAGGGGAAAAGGTACTTGCAAATACATATCAGACAAAGGGCTAGTATCCAAAATCTATAAAGAACTCACCAAACTCCACACCTGAAAAACAAACAATCCAGTGAAGAAATGGGCAGAAGACATGAATAGACACTTCTGTAAAGAAGATATCCAGAATGCCAACAGGCTCCTGAAAAGATGCTCAATATCAGTCCTCATCAGGGAAATACAAATCAAAACCACATTCAGATACTACCTCATGCCAGTCAGAGTAGCTAAAATGAACAAATCAGGAGAGTATAGGTGCTGGAGAGGATGTGGAGAAACAGGAACTCTCTTGCACTGTTGGTGGGAATGCAAACTGGTGCAGCTGCTTTGGTAATCAGTGTGGAGGTTCCTCAAAAAATTAAAAATAGATCTACCCTATGACCCAGCAATAGCACTGCTAGGAATTTACCCAAGGGATACAGGAGTGCTGATGCATAGGGGCATATGTACCCCAATGTTTATAGCAGCACTTTCAACAATAGCCAAATTATGGAAAGAGCCTTAATGTCCATCATTTGATGAATGGATAAAGAAGCTGTGGTTTATATATACAATGGAATACTACTTGTCAATGAGAAAGAATGAAAGATGGCCTTTTGTAGCAACGTGTATGGAACTCGAGAGTGTTATCCTAAGTGAAATAAGTCATACAGAGAAAGACAGATACTAAATGTTTTCACTCTTATGTGTATGTTGAGGAACTTAACAGAAGACCATGGGGAAGAGGAAGGGGAAAAAAAGTTAGAGAGGGAGGGAGGCAAACCATAAGAGACTCTTAAAAACAGAGAATAAACTGACGGTTGATGGCGGGTGTGGGAGGAAGGAGAAAGTGGGTGTTGGGCATTGAGGAGGGCACCTGTTGGGATGAGCACTGGGTGTTGTATGGAAACCAATTTGACAATAAATTTCATATTTTAAAAAAAGACAAAAAATAAAAATCACAGAATATTTAACTCTATGTTTTCAATAACTATGTTTCCATTTATGTTGTTAATTTGCCATTCTCATTTCCTTGCTGCTGCCTTTTGTACTAGCTGTCTGCTGAAGCCCTAGTTGTCATGACACCATGTCATCCAATAAGAAAGAGTGGTGAAGTAAAGAGTTTGATCCCACCCTGATGTCTAAAGACATTACTGGAAAGCGCATACATTTACTGTCCACTGGCCACAGCTTGTGTACATAGCCATACCCACCTGTATTGGTGACTGGAAAATATATTTATTTCAGGCAGTGCATTGTCAGTTAAAGTTGGGGTTATTTTTAAAGAAAGTAAAACTATATATTAAGAAACAACTCGCTCCCTGTATCACAGGAATAGGTAAGCATGACCTCCTACATGTCATTTCTCAAAGCTTGCCCACTTGTTTAATGGACATGAGGTAAGATGCGTGACTAAAGGCAAATTATGGCTTTCTTCTTTATTTGGGTAAGTGCTAAGGAGTCAAAGGATGTGTAAGGTCATGCATATGAAACATGAGGTCGGGGACTGTGGTGGTGAAGGAATCCTGTTCTGGAATCAGATGGTGGGTATGTATCTATACAGTCTTGGCCACATAACTCCTTGTAATAGAAATATTTCAGGAATAGAAATATTTCTCCCCTGAGTAAATGTCTTCTTTGAAGAGAAAATGTGGTAGAAGTGTTCAAGTGGAAATGCAGTTCTCTATTCTGTTCTTGATTTTTATGAAGAGTCAATTTAGAAAAAAATTAATCCCACTGCAGTAAAAGGGATGTAGATTGAACTTTAAGGATGACTTCTGGTCTCTGAAGACTTTTAGGGATGTCTTAAAACAAGAAGTTATTTTGGCATCTCTTATGAAGATTACTTTATATAATAAAGACTTGGGATGATAAAGTATGGTCTAGCTGGAATGTACAAGACTGCAATCAGGAACAGTCCTTTCCTCTTTCCCTGCCTTCCTTTTGCCTTCCTTCTATGTTAGATGGTGATACATGTAAAAGGAATAAGAATTTCTAAAGGTATTTAAGGGGAACTTAAGGATTGGAGTTGGTGGCATGTGAATAGATTTGTGTTTAGAGACTTTTTTGGCTCTCTTGGAAAACAAGTTGTATATGTGGGGTGGGTGAGAAAGAGAGCAAGGAGACCTGTTTGGAAGTTCCTGCATCATCCCAGTCAAGACTGACTGTATCTTTTGACTCTGGTGTTGGTAGTTGCAACACCGAGGATTGCATCTCATCAAAAGGTAAGCAGTGATGGTCAAATGGATAGGATTTGGTGAGGGATTAGGCATGGGTGGTGACAGAGTCCTGCTGACCTTGTGGGGCATTCACTCAGTTACCAGCCCTAGAGGGGATATCATGATTTTTTTGTTGATATGATGAATTTGAGGTGCCTCTGGAACATCCAGTGTGGATACTGAGCTTGGAGGAGACATCTGGCTGGCCTATAATATGTATGACAGACTTTGGTGTTAGGTGGTAACTGAAACCATCGCCCTGAATGAGAGTGACCTGAGAGACTGTGGACTGACAAGAGAAGGGTCTACCACCATGTTTTAAGTCATTCGTAACTTAATGGGAAGGAATGGGCCAAAGTAGGAAAAAACAAAACAAAACAGAAATGTGATATCACTACCAAAGGAAAAAAGATTTTCAAGGAGGAACTAGCAACAGTGCCAACACTTTTGGGATTAGGTAAGAAATGTTCATTGGGTTTATCCATTTATTCAACAAATATTTATTGATGGACTGTGTGCCAGGCACTCTTCGGGGAGATGAGGGTACAACACTATAAATCAAAACCTCAACTCCCCTGAACTGCACATTCTAAAGGGAAAAAGAAACATTGAATACACAAATTTAGTTAGAAAGAGATGATGGAATGGGATAAAGATACCATCTTGGACAGTGTGGCCAGTACAGGCATCTCTGATATAATCATATTTGAGAAGTTCCTCATGCAAACATGCAAAAGTGTGGAGGAAAGCACCCAGGCATCAGGAACCCTGTGTTGAAGGACCACAAGCTGGGATTGTGCTTAGGAATTCTAATCAATAAGGCAGCCAGTGTGGCTGGAGGACAGGGATGAAGGAGAAATTTGGGGAAATAGCCAGAGAAGAAGGGCTTTGGGGGCCCTTTGGGGAGAAGAGATGCTTTTGGACATTTAGTGACAGAGGCGATGAAATATTGCCCTTTGGACAAAGGATGGCTGGAACAGAAACCAGACTGGAGTTTGTTGAGGTGAGGTAGGGGAGTGAAAAGTGGACACTGACAATATGGGCAACTCTTTGAAGAGAAAGGCAGTGGATGGAGGGGAATAAGGGGTTGCCTTTTCACTTCCATTTATGTGGATTTGGGACTCCACTTCTCTTCTCAGGAGGAAATCCTAGAATGGGCTCCTGAAGCCACAGAGATGTCCTAGAGGTGGAAGGCCCCCTCTCCTGAGTGTTAAGCAATCTTACCCATCCCACACTTCCCTATGATATTCTTCATTGCTCCTGTCACTTCCTTGTTCCTGAGACTGTAGATGACAGGATTCAGCATGGGTGTGAGGACTGTATAGAAGATGGACACTACATCATCCTGGCCAGGAGAGTGGTAGGATGCAGGTAACATATAGGTATAGACGAGGGGTCCATAGAAGAGGTTGACAACTGTTAAGTGGGAGGAGCAGGTGGCTAGGGCCTTCCGACGCCCCTCCACAGAGTGCATCCCAAGCACTGCTGCCAAAATGAGGGCATAGGACATAGTGATAAAGGCAATGGGCAGCAGAAGGACTACCACACCTGTCACAAAAAGAACGTGCTCATAGGAGGCTGTGTCAGCACAAACCAGCCTCAGCAGTGAAGGCACCTCGCAGAAAAAGTGTGCAATCTTCCTCGAGCCACAATAGGGGAACTGCAGGGTCAGTGCAGTCTGGATGGAGGCATTGAGAGACCCTCCCAGCCAGGAGGCAGCCACCATGAGCAGACAGGTCTGGTGACTCATGAGTGATGGGTAGCGCAGAGGGTTGCAGATGGCCACATAACGGTCATAGGCCATGAGGGCCAGCAGGAGGCACTCTGTGGCCCCAAAGAACATGAAGAAAAACATTTGTGCCCCACAGCCCACAAATGAGATGCTAGTCCAGCCAAAGAGGAAGCCTGCTATCATCTTGGGGATGGTGACTGAGGTGAAGAAGATGTCCAGAAAAGACAGCTGGCTGAGGAGGAAATACATGGGTGTGTGGAGCCGGGCATCTGCCCAGATCAGGAAAACCATGGCAGTGTTGCCAGCCATGGCAAGTGTGTAGACTACCACAACCATGCTGAAGAGGAACAGGTGCATTGGGCTCTCATTAAAAAGGCTTGTGAGGACAAAGCCGCCGGTGGAGGACTGGTTCCAGGGCCCTCTGCCTGCCTCTTGCCAAGCCTCGCTGTGGGGAAGAAGTAAACCAACTCATCATGGGCTGTAAAGTATCCACTCTGAGTCAGAGAGTGGGGTGATGGATGAAAACAGCAGACAGCGACAATTAAGTGAGCTGACAGAGGGGCTGTGGGAGTTCTTCCTAAAATTTTTTAAAGTTTTTGTAGGTTTGGCATTATTTCATGGTGAAAAAGTACTATAAAAAACATGTCATGCAGCCAAAGCAGTGCTTAGATGAGACTTTTTTCCCATTTTTTTTTTTTTAGTGTTTATTTATTTTTGAGAGAGACAGAATGCAAGCAGAGGAGGGGCAAAGAGAGAGGGAGACACAGAATCCAAAGTAGGCTCCAGGTTCTGAGCTGTCAGCAGAGAGCCTGAGCAGGGCTTGAACCCATGGAACTGTGTGTCATGATATGAGCAAAAGTCAGATGTTTAACTGACTGAGTCACCCAGGCGCCTTGAGAGGAGAACTTGTAATGTAAAATGTATGTGTTAAAAAAGAGGAAAGACTAAAAACTGATGATCAAAGTTTCCATCGTAAAAAGCCAGAAAAAGAACCACAATACATTAGAACGCTCCATGTTTTAGGGCATCTGGGTGGCTCAGTCAGTTAAACATCTAACTTTTGAACTTGGCTCAGGTCATGATCTCATGGTTTAAAGCTTGGTATTGGGCTCTGTACTGACAGTGTGGAGCCTGCTTAGGATTCTCTCTCTCTCTCTCTCTCTCTCTCTCTCTCTCTCTCTCTCCCCTGTTTGCCCCATCCCCTGCTCTCTATAAAAAAATAAATAAACATGAAAAAAATTAGAACGCCCATGTTTTGTGAAATATACATACTTAGCAATATTTCTAATAATACACAAATGAGTAAATATGCACACAAGAAAAAAAAATTAAAAATAAAACCTTTACTTTCATGCCTAATCTAAGAACTAGATCTACAAATATATGAATTATATATTTCAAAATTCTTATTTACATGAGGATCCATGTGATGAATTTTTCTTAGAAATAGGTGAGATCTTTTGCTATGGCTGACAGGTGCATTTTATCAGCTAGTGAAGTTGTGCCATGGCATCTTTCCCTTGTCACCTTGACTCCCAGGAGTCCTAAACATGCCCTTTGTGCTCAGATGTAGGAATTGCTCTTAAGTAGATTTCTGGAAGTCCGTTGTCCTCATCCCCGTACTATTATCTCATGTGAAGAAGTTTATTAACTTGTTTGATAGAGAATGGGACTCATTATAAATCTGTGAACTTCATAATAGGAGTAGGTAAACGAGTTTCAATAGTTGCTTTTGGAAGTATCAGAGGCCCTTAAAATTTTCCCTTATCAAATTACTTTTCTTCAAGTAAAGTCAATCTCTGTGAATGTCAAATTAAGCTATGATGAGAAAGAAGTCAGTCAAAGGCAGTTTTAGAAGATGTGGATGAGGGACAAACTCAGACCACACATTCCATGGTAAGACAGCTGGCAGAGAACTTCCCACTAGTCAAAATCCCTGAGACTTCATGGCCTGTTGCCTTTCTTGGTTCCAGTACCCAAAATCCTAGGGAATGTTTTGAATTCTAGCTTATATTTTTGGGCTTGTGTATGATAACAAATGACTTAAATGAAAGATAAATAAAATGAACTTCCCAGAATTCTATAATGAGTTGAGAATATGAGAGAATGTTGGGACTGGCTGATACCATTGGGTCACTGGGAAAGGACTGGAGGGGCAGCAAAGTGTTTTGGAGGTACAACATGTCAGAGATGTGATAGACTGTGGCCCTAATCTGCATATCCTTTAAAATCACCAGCAGAGCTTTGCAATCTTTTGGTCATCTGTTTACTGTTTCCCTGAATCTAATTCTTGGCAGTGATCCCTGAGCATCTCTGCTTCTTAAGGCTCCCAGGCTAGTCTGATATGTGATCTGAGCTGAGATCCAGTGCCTGGAACTTTTGGGATGAAAGTATAACTTTTTGTTGAAAGTATATAGGAGCTTAGAATCCAGGTTTTTTCCTAGGTCTCACACAGGTAGATCTCAGTAAGCTTTGCCAGGAAAAGGTTTTCCGCAGTGCTCATCCTGGAATTTCTTGCTATGCATAGGGCCTTAAACATCACTGTTTCCAGGATGCTCATGCCACACATACAGATTCCTTAGAAATGAATCAAATGTGTTCAGACTATAGCAGGGCCCATCCCAAAGCTTGTCTCCAGAGCTGAGCACAAGAAGTTAACAGTGTTAAACCTAAACATTCAACATGAGCTTTTAGTGAAGATATAATATACTGCATATGTTTTCTATATTTATAATGCTCTGACATCTTGAGGCCTTGCAGACCCTGCAAGGGACTGCCCCTCTCGGATTTGCTAATTCATAGACATAGTGAACAACTTACAAGAATTAATGTCTTCGGTGTTAAAACCAACAAATCCTGAGTACATACCCCCCCCATCTGCCTCTCTTTATCAGTGTGGGACACTATCCCTCTGCTGTAATCACCCCAGGGAGGTTCCAGACAACTAGTGACAACCTCATAGCTCAAAGCCAACTAAAATTATTCAAACTACTCAATCCTAAATGTGCTCAGCTGTGCCTGACCCAGTCCTTCCCACAAAAATTACAGTAAAACTTTTACCTATGTTTTCCGCTCACTAATTCTGCCTCCTTACCAACCCTGATGCTTCCTTCCCCCTGTGGCCCTGTATGATGTGGCATGCCCCCTCCTTTTGCAAACTGTAGATTACCTTCTTAATGGCAATCATAACCACAACCTGACATAAAGCAAGATTCCAGGTGCATTTGAAAACATTCCTCTGAAGAGAATTTTCTCATGTTTTCCCTGTTTTGTCACCTTGTAGGCAAACTTTGTGTTGTTTGGTATCTCAAAAGTCTCATAACCATGAGATTTTATAGGTGGAGGAAACCTAAGCCATCATCCCAATTTTATCCATAAGCAGCATGAGCCTCGATCAACAAATTTTTGAACTTCCAGGCAAGATCCAAAATCCTCCTAACTGTTCTAGAGAAGGCTTTCTCAAGCCTGGCATAATGGACATTTTATTGTGGATAATTTTTTGCTATGAAAGGCTACCCTGTAAACTGCAGTACATTTAGCAGCATCTCTGAACTCTCCCATTAGATGCCAATAGCCTTCCCTACAGTTGTGAGAAACAAACAAACAAAATGTCTGCAGACTGCCAAATATTCCCTGCTGGGGAAAATTACCCCTGATTGAAGACCTGTTCCCTAGAGCTCTATTATCAGTTACCTTTCTTTTCCTCCTTTCTTCCCCACAAAAGCAAAAGGAACTCACAATAGGAACTCACATGTTCAGAATCTGTAATAATTTGACCCAGAGTCAGCTGAATGTTCTTTGCAGATTTCACCAAGTTTAAGCCATTGTGAGTAAGGACCTAGTCTCTGGAGTCAGGTTGCTTGGGTTCAAGACCCAGCTCCACCAGCTCTGCAACTTAGACTACTCAGCTTCAGGTTCCTTGTCTCAAAATTGTTGGATCTGTTGGGAGTAATAGTGGTTAATACAGGTAGAGTGCTTGCAGAACAGTCAGGCAGGAAAAATATGCTGTTTGTCACCTGCTATTAACAACACAACTCTTACCACTTTTATAGCCCTGAGCTGCTGCTTATCTCTCTATATAAAATGGAGTCATGATACTCACTTCTCAGGATTGTTATGAGTATTGAATAAGAAAAATGTTGAGGTTAGCCTTTTGCATGATAGGTATTCAGTAAATGTTAGAACAGTTCTCTTCCTCACTTAAGCAAATTAATTCTGCAAAATAATCATATAATCAATAATTGTACCCACCTGCAAAGAACTCCTAATGCATCTTGCTTGGAAATTTCCCTTCCGCAGATTTTGTTCTCAGAAACCTTGGAAGGGGTTGTGTTTGTTGTGATGGGAAGAGCTCCTCCCATGAACACTGGATCTCTCCACCTACACTGGGTATTACTTGTGACTAAGGACTCTGGCCACAGAGTATATTTCTCCACAGAAGTCAGCTCATATGGTCCCGGATGTGTGATTGCCCACATACACACTATTACCTCTATGGCTGTCTTTTGGTATGGCCAATTGAATTTAACACCTACTTTGTGGAGCTGTGCATAAGCAATTATTCTTAGAAATTATTCTTTGTTCTGACATTATTGATTTTTCTTTTCATGGCAGTTTTTTCAATATTAACACACATACCCATCTGCATTGCAGTGTATAAAGTGCATGTGTGTGCACATGTGTGTCTCAGAATAAATTTTTAGGATGGTTCCTTTTCTTTTAGACTATTCTCAGGAGGAAGAGGATATGTTTTTCTATTCCTGCCACCTCTAGCTTACTTAGATGTGAACTAGTACCCAGTAGGCATAGGAAAACCACTAGAATGAACAAAAAAGAAATCTTCAATGTAAACAACACATTTTGTGTTGTTGGGTATATCTAGACCTAGTCTTCATTCTCTCTCCCTATGACTTTTCTTACTGGTATGTTTTTTTTTCTATTCCCCTACAGTTTAACTGCTTTTTTTAAAAAAAAAATGTTTATTTATTTATTTTGGAGAGAGAGAGAGAGAGAACAAGCTGGGGAGAGGTAGAGAGGGAGAGGGCAATACAGGCTCCAGGCTCTGAGCGGTTAGCACAGAGCCCAACATGGGGCTCGAACTTACAAACTGTGAGATCATGACCTGAGCTGAAGTCAGATGCTTCACCAACTGAACCACCCAGTCACCCACTTTTTTTCTTTTTAAAGTAGAGCACACAATGATTTTTACAATTTAAAACCTCTCATTTATGGAGAAAGATAGTGTTGAAAAACAAAAACAAAAATCAAACAACTTTCAGATTGTCAGAGATTTTAAATGCTGGAAAATTTGACAGAAGTTGTGGAATTGCCCGTTGCCAATTGTGGGGCTGCATAAATGGGGGTGAAGTTTTTAAATTACTTCCCTATCTCTCGACCTCTCATCTTTCTCTCACTCACCTCACATTGTCCCAATGTGCAGTCTCCATTAGAAGGCTCAGTCTCTTATTGACTTTTCTCCTTCTTCATGTCCTTCCTGGGCTCGAGCTTGTGGCTCAGAAACTGAAACAGACCCTTGGGGAGTCCATATAGAAAGCTGTGAAATCTGAGGCCATAATCCATCTCCATTCAACAAGGCACCCCTAATAGCTTCTCATTTCCCCCTAGAGTCCTGTTTTCTACAGCGTGACTTAGCCACAGTTACAATAATTAGGGTGAGCTGCAGCCATAAGCTACTTAGCCCCAAAACTTCAAATCACAGATGAGGTAATGGCATTTATATTTGGTCCCCAAATCTGCACATCGGAATTATCTAAGGAGCTTCAAAAATATTGATGTATGTGCCCCATCTTCTGAATTAGTGATTTAATTGGTCTGGGTTATGGTTAGGTCTTTGGAAAGTTTAAAAGGTTTCCAGGTGATTCTAATCAGACAAATCTGGAAACCATTGAATAAGGATTTCACAGGCAGAGGAATAACAAATATGCCAATGGCTAACACCTAGGTCTCCTTAGAGAAAAGTGGATCAGCCACCTCTTCAAAATGCAAATTCTCAGGCCTCACACAGACCTATCAAATCAGAAACTCTGGGTGGTGGCTCAGAACTCTATTTTAACAAGACCTCCAATTGGTCCAATGTTTGCTCAAGTTTGAGAACCACTATTCTGTAGCACAGAGGTTCTCGACCAGAGTGATTTCCCCCTCACCCATGGGATATTTGTCAGTGGCTGAAGACATTTTTGGTTGTCACAACTCAGAAGTAGGGATGGCATATAGTGGGGAGAAGCCAGGAATACTTCTAGACATCCTATAGTGCACAGGATAGCCCCCAAACAGAAAATTAACCAGCCCAAAACATCCATAGTGCCAAGATTGGAAAAGTTTGCTCCTTAACTGTGTTGGCTTCCTAGGCAATTATGGCCTAAATTTATGTTACCTGAGGGTATTTTTATTCTGTACCCCATGGAGCAGTAAGATGAATAGTGCATATTGTGGCAGCTGCATGAGGTTGTTGAAGGATTAAGTGAATGAACAAGACTCATGATAGAAGTGAAGGGAAAGGCCAAAGCTCATACAATTGACTAAAGGAGGAGCTTTTGATGTAGTGAAAATTCACGTTTATTTAGAGCATTAAAACAATCTTAAGCTTGGTTTTATAGGAGCCAAACAGACATGGTCAGGTGTTTCCTAAACAATGGACAAACTTGGCACAGTCAATTCTGATGAGTATTTAGATTTGCAAGACATACACAGAAGCACTGGCGGGTGTTTTTCTTTTATAACACAGGGGTGGTGGTGGCTCCTGGATGTGGCTCAGACTCTATGAAGGAAAAACTGCCACTCTGTGGTTTCTTGCTATTGGACTATTTTATTGATGAAACTTCCAAAGTTCTGCAGACTTGTTTGATGTTCATGGCTAAAATATGGACTCAGTGCAAGGGAGACAATGAGAGTGACTGACCTGTGAGCAGTTTTGTCAGCTGTTAAAACAGGCCAGGGAGGAGTGGTTGGGGAGAGGTAAAAATGTCTTTGTTCCACCGCTTAACACAGCATTGGGATTTCATCTAGATATACAAATGGCTTTAATATTTCTACCCACTATTTTACTATGTGCCAGGATTGTGTTCAGTGTGCTAAATGCATGTTCTAGGTATTATTATCTTCATTTTACAGAGTAAAAAGCCAAGATTCAGAGATAACAAATACAAGACTGAAGGGTTCAAATTCAGTCTGACCATAAGCTACTACTGGTTGTGCCATGTCATTTTGTTTTGACAACATTCTTATAGTTCTCTGAAATCCCACCTTTTCAACAGTGCTGTGCAACTGGCCACCAAATGCCAGTGTAACTCAACTAATTAATTGTAGAAATGCCAGTTAGTAGACCTACTTTAACTACAATCCAAGTAATTTATACACTCTGCTCAAATAAAATCTAGAGGGAAACATTTAAAGAAACTTCTTATATACGATCAAGAGAAAAGAAGGTGAAGGGCAATTAACCACACTTCTTAGTTCTCCGCCACTAGCACTTTAACAAAGTCCCTATGATTAATGAATATAAAATGAGATGGGTTACAGGAAGGATGTCCTAGCAGAGAAGGTTTGTTTTCTTCTAAAATAGCTGATTGATGAAGATTGTGGCTCTTCATTCTTTGATATTCTTTACAAATAGGGGAACAAGCTCCTTACCTGTGTGGACACTTGAGGCCCTGAAGTGGGACAGGATGTTTCCCAAAACTGAGAACCAGTGATTCTCTCCTTGTGGGCTCCTAAATATTTCTTAGGAAATTGTGTAGGCAATTAAATGGCTTCAAAAAGGAGACATGATATAGACTGAAAAGAATTCCAAATAAGCACAAGTATCAAGGTCTGAGATAAAGTTCTTGGTTTCTGGACAAATGATGGCTTCTATGGAAAAACACATGAATACTTCCTCAGCCATAATGCTATGTCTGCAGGAGCTCCAGGGTCCCCACACTATTATTTCAAAGCCTTATATACAAAGGGTATTTGTGAGAGGCCTTAGATATCATTGGTTAGATCAACATAACGTCATCTCTGTGTCTAGGGAAAACTGCTCCCCAGTCAGCAGTTAGAGATGTGGAGAAGCATCCTTCCTTCCTCCCTTCCTTCCTTCATTCCTCTCTTCCTTCCTCCCTTCCTTCCTTGCTTCCTTCCCTTCTTTCTCCCTCCTTCCCTACTGTCTTCGCTTCCTTCAAAATATCTACTGAAGTTGATTTTATAGTTATTTTGTGTCCTATGGCAATAGGTTTTTATTCCTCAATTCTAAGAGTAATCAGAGTGGGAATCAAACTAATATTTTTTTATCTCTCATTTTGCATTAAACACTTAACACATTATCTCATTTTATCCTTATATAATAAAAGAGATACTAAATCATTATTTTACACATAAAAAATAGAAGTTCAGAAGGTTAACCAGCTTAGTGTTGAAGATCATCTTGGGGTGTGATCCCAAGTCTGTGTCATAGTGAAGCCTGTGACTTCCATGGTCTACCATGTGGTCAGCATGTACTATGTGCACTCTGCTAGCCCTAGATATATATGTGGGAATTTAGGTCATGTTAATATGCACAGACCCCCACAACATGACTGTTTGGTGTTTGTGTCTACACAAGCCTAATGAATTGACATTTTGGATTTAGTTGAGTGAAAACAATGAAATTGGTTTATTTCTCAAAAAAATCATCAGATGTCTGTGCTGTAAACAATAAATGAGAACCTATCTCTGAATAGTATAAAAAATATTACAAAATACAGTCTACATACAATATCTCATTCCCTGATTACTTCAGTTTGTTCTTTTGGCAATTGTACATCAGATTGTACATCAATTGAATATGCACAGATTATAGAGACTGTTGTGCTCTCAGAATTTATAATTTCAATTAATACAACAACAAAGTACGGTGAATATTATTATTACATTTTGCAGACATAAAAATTGAGACTTCAAAAGAAAAGCATCTTGCTCAGGAGCACTGAGTTTATGTTCAGTAAAGGCTCCCAAATCTGACAACTTTATTTTTGAACCAGACCTAAACCTATATTGTTGCTGAGGAATTTTTATTTATTCATTCTTGCTTTTACTCATTCAAAACATACTTATTTACCACTTATCATGTCCTGATGCATTATTGATCTTCTGACTCTTAAAGATGGAAGTTACTTATGGAACATTCTACTTTTGATCCTAAGAGATCTAATAGCAACTATTGTGTTTCTTTTTTTATCATTTATATATTGAGGTCTTACCTGTACCAAGGTTCCAAGTGCTCAAATAGTCCTGGAGAGTGTGTAAGCTAAGGACCATAGATAAAGAATCTTTTTTCTTCATCAAGCATAGGCCTTGTCAGGCTATTTTCTGTGATTTTCTGACCACTGCTGTATTGTTCTAACAGTAGAGATAACAATATGGAATAATAATATTCACTTTACTTTGTTGTTGTATTAATTAAAATTATAAACTGTGAGAGCACAATAGTCTTTGTAATCTGTGCATATTCAACTGGCAGCAGTAAACAGTTGACTCTCTGATGTACAGTTGACTAAAGAAAAAAATGAAGTAATCAGGTAATGAGATATTGGATGTGGACCGTATTTTGTAATATACTATTCAGAGATAGGTTCTCATTTATTGTTTAAGACACAGAAAAAGTACAACCAGCAACTGTTGTATCTATGCACACTGATGTCACCATGAATTTTGAGTGGGAAATGAAATAATATGAGTTTATTTTCCAAAAGTTCATGATCTTTTTGTCTGCCTCATTGTCAAACTTCCCTTCATATTTAAAGTGCTGTGGGCATCACCATAGCTAAGATCATGAAGTCAGCTTTTCATTGGTATGTTTTCTCTATTCCATCATATTTCTTTCTACTTTATTGTGGTTCTTCTATCCTCAGCCTCAGCTATTCTCAGTCTCCATCATCATGATGTAACCCGAGATCAAAGGAACTATAAGTGAGATAACAGTGATTAACAGGCTTCATGCATGCTGCTCTCTATCCACTGAATAATCCCACTGAATAACCTACATGTACATGACTTATGTTTAAGACTAGTCTACAACTAAATCAGGGAAGTCTGTTTGTTGCTTTTCACATGGTATCTCTGTTTTTCATATGATCCTACTCTTTTTTTTTTTTTTATCCAACAATGCTTACTACTATCTCCAAGAGTGGGCTTATATTGTGGGAGTTGTGGACTATATCTTTGAGTTGTTCTAGTCTGGGAGGAATCATGAGACAATATACCACAAAATCATATGATTCAGTTCTCTGCACGTGGAAACCCAAGCTACCTTAAGAGGGGGCTGTTTTGGTGCATTCCAGAGTCTCCTTTGGCTGTTATGTCCAGCCACAGTCTTTTCAAAATTTATTATATTATTTAAGGTGCACAACTTGATTATTTGATATATGTGTACATTGTGAAATAATCACCACAATCAAGCTAATTAGCCAGGTAACAGGATTGTTATCTATAGTGACCATGTTACACATTAGAACTCCAGAATTTATTAATCATGAATAACCAAAATCTTGTGCCCCATCTCTCCATTCATACTCCCAGCTCCTATGACCCAGCAATACCATTTTTAGGTATTTATGCAAAGGAATTGAAGTTAGGATCTTGAACAGATGCTTGCACTCTGTGTTCATTGCAGTGTTCTTCACAATAGCAAACATATGAAAACAACCTGAGTGTCCATTGAATGAAAGTGTTGCAGGATTTTTTACCTCTAGCCCCTGGGGTTCATAGTCTCACCACTTTGACAATGAAGAGGTGGACACAGAATGAGCAGCAGGCAGAAGTTTATTAGAGTATAAGATCAGAAAGGAAGAATAGTAGGAAAGCTCTCTTTACAGAGAGGGGACATTCAAAAGTGAATGCCTGAAGACTATAGTAAAAGGTCCTTGCTTTATAAGGTTATGGTCAGACCTCCTTACCCCTTGTTCTTTCTCAGGTTCTACCCTTACTGGCTGGATAGCCCTAGGTGCTGGGTTGTCCATTCCTGATTGGCTCGACTCCATTGTGTGAGGAGTCAGACTGGTCATACTGTCCCTCACATAGCACAAGTTTTATGGTTTACTTTTTTTCTTAATTTTAATTTTTTAAAATTTATGTACAAATTAGTTAGCATATAGTGAAACAATGATTTCAGGAGTAGATTCCTTAATGACCCTTACCCATTTAGCCCATCCCCCCTCCCACAACCCCTCTAGCAACCCTCAGTTTGTTCTCAATATTTATGAGTCTTTTCTGTTTTGTATGGTTTACTTTTTTAATGGTATTTTGACTGTCAAATTCCTGAGGGAAACCTGAGGAGGAGTAGGTGATGTCTGTTACATTTTTTTTTTAATTTTTATTTTTTTTAAATTTACATTTATTTATTTTTGAGAGACAATGAGACAGAGCATGAATGGCAGAGAGAGGAGACACCAAATCTGAAGCAGTTTCCAGGCTCTGAGAAAGCACTCAGCACAGAGCCCGATGCAGAGCTCCAACCCACGAACTGCAAGATCATGACCTGAGCCGAAGTCGGACACTTAAGAGATTGAACCACCCAGGTACCCCAGATGTCTGTTACATTTTTAAGAGGAATCTTAAGCCTGAGAGATTTTTCTGTGTGGGACCTCCCAAAATTATTACAAATATGTGTTTTTCCCCACGCAGGGACCCCATCCTTTCCCTTTCCCTCAGGTCCTATCCTTTCCCTTTCTGCCTCTTGAATACTATCTTTTCCTATCATAAAAGGATTCAAAAAACAGTTTATATATACAGTGGAATATTATCCAGCCACAGTCTTGCTTTCTCCATTACTTTTATATTCCCTGCTTTGATCTTAATAGGACAGATCGGCTTAGGAGGGAGTAACAAAGTCAGCTTCTGTCTTCTGACATTGAACACCAATACATTTTAAACCTTGTCTTTGCAAGCCTTTTTTCCATTGTCCTTCAACACATTCCTACTCACCTCAATAAACCTTAATTTCTTTATAATATCTGTATGTTTTGGTTGCCTAAATTAAACACAAGCCTAAATCATTTTTGATGTTGAGAGAAACAATGGTGACCTCTGCACTTTTGAATTTCAAGTTTTTTGTTTTTGTTTTTAATTCTTCCATTGCATAATTTGGCTTATTTAGCTTATGGTAGCCTATATATGTCCCTGATTATTTGCTTTATTACTTGTACTTATTCCAATTGTCCTTATCCCATTTTTGCATTGCCAGGTTTCTGAACCTGTCTACACTCTTACATTAATTACTACTGGATTTCTTCACAGGTGAGTAACTGAACATTCCTATATAAAATACAGTGTTTCTCATATTTTTTATACACATTGAAATATTTTTGTCACCATGATATTTTAAAATATACATTATAAGCCTTTTGATCACTTCTATTATTATTCTGGATGCCAATAATATTAATAACTACCATTTGTTGTGCACTTCAGTCACAGTCATTGTCATTGTCATTGAGCCATGTGTCAGTCATTGAGCCATGATTTTTACATGCTTACACCAACCATAAAGAAGTATGGATTATTACATCTGTGGGTAACATGGAGGCCTGGAAAGTTTAAGCAACTTTGTCAAGCCTGCACTATCAGCAGGAGGCAGAGCCAGGATTTTAAGCAAGGAATGTCGTTCCCCAAAGCCTCATTTGGTTAGAGGTGTGTTTTCCACTAACTGACTCTAGAATGTCTTGGGGATTTTTCACTGGGTTTGCATTTCCAAACCAAATCAGAGAACACATATTTTACCACTACATCACCACCAACAATGAAAACCACTTACTCAAATGATTAGTGAAGAATTGAGAGTTTTCAAGGGTAATCATTTCATTCTGACTTCAGCTGACTAGTTTAAGAGCTGGAATGTTCAGGTCCATCAAACCCATCAAAACAGTAGACAGCTGGAACAGTCCTGATCTTTCAAATAAGCCTGCAGATGGAACAACCCCCAAGTACTGTTTTTTAAATATCTAAGCCAATATTGTACACACATAAATTTTGTGTACACATTCAAATTTTGCTTGTAGCTGTGTAAATTAACATAACATTCACAAAACATTTTGATCCATTAGTTTCATTTCTGGAAATTTATGCTAAATAAATTATTAATAAGGATGGTAAAGTTATGTGCATAAATATAGTCCATATAGCTTAGCCTAAATTAGTACAAAATGGGATAAAACAAATGCCTAGCTATAGGGAAATAAGTAAACAAATTTTGTTAGGTTCACCCCATGGAGCATCATTAATCGTTTGAAAATGACATATACTTAAAATATCTAGCAATGTGAAAGGAATCTTATGAAAATAATGAAACCATAAAGCAGAATATGAAACTATAATTGCAATGATAAAAATTGCATATTTTATACAGAAAAGATATGGAAGAGGATTTAAATCTTGAGATGATGAGTGATGGGTTATTCTTTCACCTTTTATTTCCATTATTATTACCATAATACTTATTAAATAGTAAATATAATAATGTAAATTGATTATTTTCATTCATTCAATCATTAATAATATTTAAAATGTCAGTCTGTTTATCTGGACTTAACTCTAGTTATAATCTGCCACAAAAGGTGTTTTGGCTCTATCTCATCCCTAAGGAACTGAGGAAAACTTAAAGCTGATTTTCACACTGTCTTATTGGAGAGAGTTCAGATAATTATTTTTATTTGTATGAAATTGCTCTCCAGACTTTGAATTAATGGTGAGAGGACTAAACCCCAGAAAAGTGAATTTTCCATGGTGGTTCAGGCTGTGTCTACAGAGAACTGACAGAACCTGTCACTTCTGTCTGGTCTTTGATAAAATGAATGAGGGAAGTTGAATCATAATGCACACAGACCCATGGACATGTCCAGCTGTTCTGAACCGTGTGCTTTTTGGAGAAGTCATGAGGTGACTTCAGAGCACTCCCTCCCAGCCCATGCTGTTGGACTACACCTGGAGGGTGGCTCTGAGACACAGAAATATTCCCTGAGTAGGCAGCACAAATTCAAGATAATCAGCTTCCACTGAGAATCATGGTGTGGAGGGCATTATTAGAGCATGCCCCTGGGAGCCAGCACCACTGAGGACCTGAGGAACTGAACACATAGTTCCAAGGCCCTCCTGGGGCACCTGTATAATCAGAAAACTCAATATATATTGATGCTTTCATATGGATAATCAAGTGATTTTTTTAAAAAAATGAAGTATAATTAACATGTAGTGTCATATTAGTCTTAAGTGTACAGTATAATGATTCAACAATTCTATGCATTTCTCAGTGCTCATCTATTTTGCCATCCCCACCCTTCTTCCCCTCTGACAACCACAATGTGTTCTCTACATTTAAGAGTGGTTTTTTTTTTACCTCTTTTTTCTTTTTTTTTTAAATTGTTTTGTTTAATTCCATATAAGAGTGAAATCACATGGTTTGTCTTTCTCTGACTGATTTTTTTCACTTAGCATTATATCCTCCATGGACCTGCTAGGTCCATCCATGTTGTTGCAAATAGGAAGGTTTCATTATTTTTTATGCCTGGGTAATACTCCATTGTGTGTTGTATGTATATGTACATCTCACATCTTTGTCCATTCATCTATTGATGGATGCTTGAATTGTTCCATATTTTGGCTACTGTAAATAATGCTGCAAAACACACAGAGGTTCATATATATTTTTGAATTAATGTTTTCACTTTTGGAGGGTGAATACCTAGTAATGGAATTACTGGATCATATGGTAGTTCTATTTTTAATTTTTAAAGGAAATTCTATTTTTTTGTATGAGAGAGAGAGAGAGAGAGAGAGAATGTGAGCAGGGGAGAGGGGAAAAGGGAGAGAGAGAGAGAGAGAGAGAAAGAGAGAGAGAGAGAGAGAGAGAGAATCTTAAGCAGACTCCACACTCAGTGTAGAGCCTGATGTGGGGCTTGATCTTAACAACTGTGAGATCATTACCTGAGCTGAAATCAAGAGTCGGATGCCTAACCAACTAAGCCACCCAGGTACCCCCAAATTTTAAGGGTTTTCTATACTCTTGCATAATGGCTGTATCAATTTACATTTCCATCAAAGTACATAAGGGTTCTTTTTTCTACAAATTCTCACCAACACCTGTTATTTCTTTTTTAAAAATGTATATTTAATTATGTGGTTATTATCTTCTCTCTCTCTTTTTAAAAGTTTACTTATTATTTTTGAGAAAGAGAGAGAGAATGAGAAAGCAGGGAAGGGCGGCGGGGGGGTGAGAGAGAGAGCATCTCAAGCAGGGATTCACTGTCAACATGGAGCCCAATGAAGGGGCTCAATCTCATGAACCATTAGATCATGACCTGAGCCGAAATCAAGAGTTGGATGCTTAACTGAGTCACACAGGGACCCTATTCTCTCTTTATAAGTACCTAAGCACCTGATAGAGAATTCATCTCTTATTTTCTTTCTCTCAAAAAAACCTCACTATTTATTTATTTTATTCAAATATAATTAATATACTGTTATATTAGTTTCAGGAATGAAATATAAAGATTTCACAATTCTATATATTTCTCAGTGCTTATGGAGATAAGTGTACTCTGAATCTTTTTTTGATTCTACCTTTTATTTAACAACTTACTGCAATCAATGTGATACATCATTTAACAAAAGGAAAGATAAGAATCATATGATCATTATGATGCAGAAAAAAGCATTTGACAAAGTTCAGCATCCATTCATGATAAAAACACTCAACAAAGTGGGTTTAGAAGAACTCTATCTCACCATAACAAAGACTATATAGATAAATCTACATCTAACCTACTCAGTGAAGAAAAGCTAAGAACTATTCCTTTAAGATCAGAAACAGGACAAAGATATCCACTCATACCACTTCTATTCAATATAGTATTGAAAGACCTACCACAGCAATAAGACAAACAAAAGAAGTAAAATGTATCAAAAAGGTAAAGAAGTTAAATTGTCATTATTTGCAGATAATATGATACCACACTAGAAAATCCTGAAGATTCCACCAAAATACTACTAGAACAAACAAATAAATTCAGTAAGTTGTAGGAAAAAAAAAATAATATGCAAAATCTGTTGCATTTCTATATGCTAATAGCAAAGTAACAAAGAGTAAAGTTTACAAAAATACAATTTGCAGTTTTACCAAAAGGAATAAAATACTTGGGAATAAATTTAACAAAGAAGATGAAAGACCTATGCTCTGAAAACTATAAAATATTGATAAAATAAATTGAAGATGACACAAACAAATGGAAAGATTCAATGCTCATAGAATGGAAGAATTAATATTATATATATATCCTGTTCACAGTTAGATACATAAGTGCTCAAGAATTACTAAACATAATGCCACTGGAGACTGATATAAGATACAGTGCTACTTGTTATAATATTTTTAATGTAGTAAAATATATATAACATAAAACTGTCATTTTAACCATATTAAAATGCACAATTCAGTGGCATCAATTACATTCACAATGTTTTGAAATCATTACTACCATTTCCAAATATTTTCATCATCCCATGTGAAAACTGCAATAACTCCCAATTTTTCCCTCATCTTGGTCCCTCTATAAACATTGTTCTACTTTCTGACTCTATGAATTTGCCTATTCTAGATGCTTTATAAAAACAAAATCATACAATATTTGTCCTTCTATGCCTAGCTTATTACACTTTGCTTGTTTTCAAGTTTCATCCATGTTGTAGTATGTATTAGAATTTCATCCTTTTTAAAGGCAAATAATACTCTACCACATTTTTGTATGTCTGTACCACATTTTGTTTTTCTAGTCATCTGTTGATGGACTATCAGGTCCTTTCAATCTTCTGACTACTGAATAACGTTGCTATAAACAAAGGCATAGAAGTATCTGAGTTCTTATTTTCAGTTCTTTTGGGTATATATCTAAGACTGCAATTGCTGGATCATTTGGTAATTCTATGTTTAACATTTGAGAAATACCAAACAATTTTCCACAGCAGCTGCAACATTTTATATTACCACCAGAAATATATGAGGACCCCCATTTTTTTTTAATGTGAGGAGAACATGAGATTTTTTTTAATAAATGAGAATGTTTTTAAAAAAATGAATTTTTCCAGGTTTATTGCAGTATTATTGACAAACAAAAATAGTGCATATTTAAGTTGTACAACTTGATGACTTCACATATGTATACATTGTTAAATAAACACCACAATCAAGTTGATTAATATAATCATAAATTAACATGGTTCCCATTTTTTTGTGAGTATGAAAAGAATACTTAAGATCTACCCTTTAGCAAATTTCAAGTACATAATACAGTTTGTTAACTCATGTCGTAATTGCTGTACATTAGATCTCCAGAACTTATTCATCTTGCATAATTGAAACTTTGTACCCTTTGATAAACATCTCCCCACTTCACCCTTCTTCCAGACCCTGGAACCATCATTAAACCCTCTGCTTCTATGAGTTTTACTATTTTTAGATTGTACATATAAATGAAATTATGCATATTTGTCTTTGTGTATCTGGTTTATTTTATTAGTATAATGTCCTATTGTGTATTCATGTTGTTGCAAATGGCAGGATTTACTTAATTTTTAAGATTGAATAATAAACACCTTATGACATTTTTTTCTTTGTTCACCTGTAATGAATACTTAAGATGTTTCCATATCTTGGTTATTGTGAATAATGCTTCAGTGAACATGGGATTGTACATATCTCTGAACCAAATTTCATTTCCTTTAGCTACCCCGAAGTGGGATAGTACTATTTTAAATTTATTAGCAAATTCCAATTAGTTAACATATGGTGTTATATTAGTTTCAGGTCTACAATATAGGAATTCAAACTTCAATACAACACCTAGTGTCATCACAACAAGTGTTTCCCTTAATTCCCATCACCTATTTAACCCATCTCTCCACCCACCTCCTCTCTGGTAAGTATCAGTTGATTCTCTATAGCTAAGAGTCTGTTTCTTGGTTTGCCTCTCTCTCTCTTTCCTTTTACTCCCTTGTGTTGTTTTTGAATTCCACATATAAGTGGAATAATATGGTATTTGTCTTTCTCTGACTGAAATCACTTAGCAAAATATTTTTTAGCTGCATCCATGTCATTGCAAATGGCAACAACATTATTTTTTATGTACATGTATATATATATATATATATATATATATATATATATATTCTTTATCTGTTAATCAGTCAATGGGCACTTGTGCTGTTTCCATAATTTCGCTATTGCATAAAATGCTTCTAAAAACATCAGTGCCTATATGCCTTTAAATTAGCATTTTTTCTGTTTTGGGGGTAAATACCTAGTAGTGCAATTGCTAGTTTGTAGGGTAGTTCTGTTATTAACTTTTTGCAGAATCTCCATACTGTTTTCCACAGTGAATACACAAGTTTGCATTCATCAATAGTGCAAGAGAGTTCCCTTTTCTCTGTATCCTTGCCAACACATGTAGTTTTTTGTGTTATTGATTTTAGCCATCCTGACAGATGTGAGATGATATCTCATTGTAGTTCTAATTTGTATTTCCCTGTTTATGAGTGATGTTGAGAATCTTTTCATGTGTCTGTTGGCCATCTGGATGTCTTCTTTGGAAAAATATCTATTCATGTCTTCTGCCCATTTTTAAATTAGATTATGTGTCTTTTGGGTGTTGAGTTTTATAAGTTCTTCAAAAAATTTGGATACTAATCATTTATTAGATATGTCATTTGCAAATATACTCCCCGATGCCATAGGTTCCTTTTGGCTTTAATTGTTTCCTTCACTGTGCAGATTTTTTTTTTTAAATGAAGTCCCAATAGCTTGTTTATGTTTTTGTTTCCCTTGCCTTAGGGGACATAACTAGAAAAAAAAATTGCTGTGGTTGATGTCAAGAGGTTACTGTCTGCGTTGTCTTCTCAGCTTTTTATATTTCATGTCTCACTTTTAGGTCTTTAATCCATTTTGAATTTATATTTGTGTATGGTGTAAGAAAGCGGCCCAGTTTCATTCTTTTGCATGTTGCTGTTCAGTTTTCCCAACACTATTTTTGAAGAGTGTTTTTCCTATTGGAAATTATTTCCTGCTTTGTTGAAGATTAATTGACCATATGGTTGCGGATTAATTTGTAGGTATTTAATTCTTTTTCATTGATCTATGTGTCATTTTTGTGCCAGGATCATACTGTTTTTATTACTACAGCTTTTTAATATAACCTGAAGTCCAGAATTGTGATGCTTCTGGATTTGCTTTTCTTCTTTGAGATTGTTTTGGCTATTCAGAGTCTTTTGTGGTACTGTACCAATTTTAGGATTGTTTGTTCTTTCTATATCCAAAATGCTGCTGGTATTTTGATACAGATTGCATTAATTGTGTAGGTGGCTGTGGTCAGTATAGACATTTTCACAATATTTGTTACTTCAATCCATGAGTAAAGAATGCCTTTCCATTTTTTGTGTGTCATCTTCGTTCCTTTCATCAATGTTTTATAGTTTTCAGAGTACAGATCTTTCACATCTTTGGTTAGGTTTATTCCCAGGGGTCTTACGGTTTTTGATGCAGTTGTAAATGGGGTTGATATCTTAATTTCTCTTTCTGCTGCTTCATTATTTGTGTATATAAATGCAAAAGATTTCTGTATATTGATTTTGTATCCTGCAACTTTATTACATTTGTATATCAGTTCTAGCAGTTTATTGGTGGAGAGTCAAGTCATCTGGGAAGAGTGAAAATTTGACTTCTTCTTTGACAATTTAGATTCTTTTTATCTCTTTTTGTTGTCTGATTCCATGGCTTAGGATATGTAGTACTATGTTAAATAACAGTGGAGATAATTAACATCTCTGTCTTGTTCTTGACCATAGAGTCAAAGCTCTCAGGTTTTCTTCATTTATGATGATATTAACTGTGGGTTTTTCATGGATGGCCTTTATTATGTTATGTTCCCTCTAAACCTAATTTGTTGAGATGTTTTATCATGAAGGGATGTTGTACTTTGTCAAATACTTTGTCTGCATCTATTGAAATGATCGTATGGTTCTTATCCTTTCTCTTATTGAAGTGATATATCATGTTCATTTATTTGCAAATATTGAACCACCCATGCAGCTCAGGAATAAAGCCTACTTTTAATGTATTGTTGAATACAATTTGCTAGTATTTTGTTGAGGATTTTTGCATCTATATTCATCAGGGATATCAGCCTGTAGTTTTTTTTATAGGAATCTTTTTCTGGCTTTGGTATCAGGGTAATGCTCGCCTCAAAGAATGAGTTTGGAAGTTTTCCTTCCTTTTATACGTTTTGGAATCATTTCAGAATAGATATCTCTTTAAATGTTTGACAGAGGGGCGGCTGGGTGGCTCAGTCAGTTAAGTATTCTACTCTTGATTTCAGCTGCTGCCATGATCTCACAATTCGTGGGTTCAAACCCTGCATTGGGCTCAGTGCTCTCAGCACAGAGACTGCTGGAGATTCAATTTCTCTATCTCTTTCTCTCTGACCCTCCCCTGCTCTCTTTCTCTCAAAAATAAATAAATAAACATAAAAAAGATGTTTGGTAAAATCTACCTGGGAGGACATCTCACCCTGGACTACAGTTTGTTCGCAGATTTTTGATTACTGATCCAATTTCTTTGCTAGTTATCAGTATGTTCAAATGTTCTATTTCTTTATTTTTCATTTTTGGTACACTATATGTTCTTTTTTTATTTATTTTTTATTTTTTTTAAATTTATTTATTTAATATATGAAATTTACTGTCAAATTGGTTTCCATACAACACCCAGTGCTCATCCCAAAATGTGCCCTCCTCAATACCCATCACCCACCCTACCCTCCCTCCCATCCCACATCAACCCTCAGTTTCTTCTCAGTTTTTAACAATCTCTTATGCTTTGGCTCTCTCCCACTCTAACCTCTTTTTTTTTTTTCCTTCCCCTCCCCCATGGGTTTCTGTTACGTTTCTCAGGATCCACATAAGAGTGAAACCATATGGTATCTGTCTTTCTCTGTATGGCTTATTTCACTTAGCATCACACTCTCCAGTTCCATCCACGTGGCTACAAAAGGCCATATTTCATTTTTTCTCATTGCCACATAGTATTCCATTGTGTTTATAAACCACAATTTCTTTATCCATTCATCAGTTGATGGACATTTAGGCTCTTTCCATAATTTGGCTATTGTTGAGAGTGCTGCTATAAACATTGGGGTACAAGTGCCCCTATGCATCAGTACTCCTGTATCCCTTGGATAAATTCCTAGCAGTGCTATTGCTGGGTCATAGGGTAGGTCTATTTTTAATTTTCTGAGGAACCTCCACACTGCTTTCCAGAGTGGCTGCACCAATTTGCATTCCCACCAACAGTGCAAGAGGGTTCCCGTTTCTCCACATCCTCTCCAGCATCTATAGTCTCCTGATTTCTTCATTTTGGCCACTCTGACTGGCGTGAGGTGATATCTGAGTGTGGTTTTGATTTGTATTTCCCTGATAAGGAGCGACGTTGAACATCTTTTCATGTGCCTGTTGGCCATCCGGATGTCTTCTTTAGAGAAGTGTCTATTCATGTTTTCTGCCCATTTCTTCACTGGGTTATTTGTTTTTTGGGTGTGGAGTTTGGTGAGCTCTTTATAGATTTTGGATACTAGCCCTTTGTCCGATATGTCATTTGCAAATATATTTTCCCATTCCATTGGTTGCCTTTTAGTTTTGTTGGTTGTTTCCTTTGCTGTGCAGAAGCTTTTTACCTTCATAAGGTCCCAGTAATTCACTTTAGCTTTTAATTCCCTTGCCTTTGGGGATGTGCCGAGTAAGAGATTGCTACGGCTGAGGTCAGAGAGATCTTTTCCTGCTTTCTCCTCTAAGGTTTTGATGGTTTCCTGTCTCACATTCAGGTCCTTTATCCATTTTGAGTTTATTTTTGTGAATGGTGTGAGAAAGTGGTCTAGTTTCAACCTTCTGCATGTTGCTGTCCAGTTCTCCCAGCACCATTTGTTAAAGAGACTGTCTTTTTTCCATTGGATGTTCTTTCCTGCTTTGTCAAAGATTAGTTGGCCATACTTTTGTGGTCTAGTTCTGGGGTTTCTATTCTATTCCATTGGTCTATGTGTCTGTTTTTATGCCAATACCATGCTGTCTTGATGATGACAGCTTTGTGGTCGAGGCTAAAGTCTGGGATTGTGATGCCTCCTGCTTTGGTCTTCTTCAAAATTACTTTGGCTATTCGGGGTCTTTTGTGGTTCCGTATGAATTTTAGGATTGCTTGTTCTAGTTTCGAGAAGAATGCTGGTGCAATTTTGATTGGGATTGCATTGAATGTGTAGCTAGCTTTGGGTAGTATTGATATTTTGACAATATTTATTCTTCCAATCCATGAGCAGGGAATGTCTTTCCATTTCTTTATATCTTCTTCAATTACCTTCATAAGCTTTCTATAGTTTTCAGCATACAGATCTTTTACATCTTTAGTTAGATTTATTCCTAGGTATTTTATGCTTCTTGGTGCAATTGTGAATGGGATCAGTTTCTTTATTTGTCTTTCTGTTGCTTCATTGTTAGTGTATAAGAATGCCACTAATTTCTGTACATTGATTTTATATCCTGCAACATTGCTGAATTCCTGTATCAGTTCTAGCAGACTTTTGGTGGAGTCTATCGGATTTTCCATGTATAATATCATGTCATCTGCAAAAAGCGAAAGCTTGACTTCATCTTTGCCAATTTTGATGCCTTTGATTTCCTTTTGTTGTCTGATTGCTGAAGCTAGAACTTCCAGGACTATGTTAAACAACAGCAGTGAGAGTGGGCATCCCTGTCGTGTTCCTAATCTCAGGGAAAAAGCTCTCAGTTTTTCCCCGTTGAGGATGATGTTAGCTGTGGGCTTTTCATAAATGGCTTTTATGATGCTTAAGTATGTTCCTTCTATCCCGACTTTCTCAAGGGTTTTTATTAACAAAGGGTGCTGGATTTTGTCAAAGGCCTTTTCTGCATCGATTGACAGGATCATATGGTTCTTCTCTTTTTTTTTTGTTAATGTGATGTATCACGTTGATTGATTTGCGAATATTGAACCAGCCCTGCATCCCAGGAATGAATCCCACTTGAGCATGGTGAATAATTCTTTTTATATGCTGTTGAATTCGATTTGCTAGTATCTTATTGAGAATTTTTGCATCCATATTCATCAGGGATATTGGCCTGTAGTTCTCTTTTTTTACTGGGTCTCTGTCTGGTTTAGGAATCAAAGTAATACTGGCTTCATAGAATGAGTCTGGAAGTTTTCCTTCCCTTTCTATTTCTTGGAATAGCTTGAGAAGGATAGGTATTATCTCTGCTTTAAACGTCTGGTAGAACTCCCCTGGGAAGCCATCTGGTCCTGGACTCTTATTTGTTGGGAGATTTT